>NC_091584.1:9016765-9034265 GCF_042767895.1 Penaeus vannamei | reverse complement strand
GGAAGTTGGAAGAAATAAGCGAAGGGGAGAAGGAGTGGGTGGGCGGGAGGCTAAGGAAAGGATGGGGAAGGGTGGAGGGTGGGGTAAAAGAGATATGGGTGAGGACGGGGGGAGAGTCAAGCATGTAGGCGAGGGTGGGAATGTGGGTTGAGCTCAATGAAAATAATCACCGATCTGAGTGCATGAAACGAACATTACCACTAATAACAATAAACTTATGGTAATTGCAATATTAATCAACTACTATGCGAAATCATACAAAATGGTACTTCAGTTAGTATGTAAAATGAATGAAATGGTGACTGGTTAGTTGCAGAACAGATTTAAGGCTTGCAGAGCAACGCATGATGCAAGCGGGTTTGGGTCACCTTCCCTTATCTGACAACCTAAAGACAACCCTCGTGGTTGTAAATTATATAAACAAAATAGATTCCCTGAGGAAAAGTGATGACGGACCCAACCACAGAAGGGACATATCATTGACGAGCTCATACGCAGAACGCAAATTGGGCATCCCATCTTCTTGGGGAATACCAGCGATAATCACGCATAATTGTAAAAGTAGGGCACGGCACGGCGCTTAGATCGCCTCTAGCTATAATTATGCAGCTTGGCACATACAGGACAACTTAACATTAACTTAATGCTAATTACATGTCTATACCCAGCTGGGGGTCGTCACCGAGGACCATGTAATAATGATGATGTGAGGTTTGTGATTAAGATTGATTAAAGAAGGAAATGTTCGAAAATCAAGTCGGCATACTAACGATTATCATATGAAAGGAAAGAATTGGAAAATCGTTACGATAACAGGTAATTTCGCATTAAGTGATCACTCATGAAAGTGAAAATCACAATACAACAATATGAATTCGTAGTAGCTGTATGATATAATTAATCTCTAACATGGAGATAACTGAATATATAAATACAAATAGCTTGAATGTGATTTAAGTCGGGCGAGGTCAGATGGTGGGAAAGGGATATTTTACCTGAGTAAGGACATGTGAGGTTATTATCCGAAGTTCGTTTAAAAAAGAAAGAGCTAATAGTTGTAAAAAGAGATGTGTAGAAAACAGGTACACAGTGATCGCAAAATTAGATAATTAAATTACCAATTGTAGCGGGACGTAGACCCAATAGATTTTAAGTGGTCTGGTTGAGTCCGGGCTCAACTGAGAATATGGTTTTTGCTCTAGGGAAAGATTCGTCTGCAGTGAACAGATGTAAGGTTCCAAGCCTACTGCACGCTGCCACCACCCGATTAGTAGGTACGGGAACCGTGTATGTTGTGTAAGTGGGTGTGGGTGTTGTATCAGAAAAGGGTGGAAGGAAAGTACAGAATGTGTGTGCTGAATGTTGGATGCGTGGACGTGTTTGGAAGAAAAAAAGGAAGATCATACAATTCTTCTTCTTCCCCTCGGTTTGAGCATCCGCCTGCTGGGAGCGGGAATGCAGGTATAGCAAAATGAATCTGTTCTTTTGATATCAGCTAAATATTCTCTGATTTATCTAGCCTTTTTACAGCCTTTCAAGGGTTGCGTGTGTGAGGTTTTCAACCTCCCCCCCCCCCCACAGACCTTACCCATCACCTGTCCTCCCCCCCCTTTTTCCTCTATCCTCATATCCTTCTCCTTATCCGCACCCTCTCCTTGCCCCCTTGCTTTTTATACTCCCCTCTAGTTCTGTGCTAGTTTCTCCCTCTTTTACTCTTTTCCTCTGCTTGTTCTACTTATCTTTATCTCTAACCTATCCTACCTCCATCCTATCCCTATCCTATCCTGTATCCTGCCGCATTTCCCCTCGTACCCCTCTTATTCGCACCCTCTTCTTATTCCTTCGCTTTTTCGCTTTCCTCTACTTCTACGCTCATTCCTCCCTTCTCCATTCCCTTTCTCCCGTTTGTCCTACCTTCTACCTTTAACCCTATCCACTCCTGCCCCACTCCTACCCCTATCCTACCCAGCATCCTCCGTAATCCACAGGGCGAGTCGAGCACAGCGGACCACTTCCCCCAGCCAGCCTGATTTCTACGCTTTTATTTTACTTATGTTTTATGCTGGCTTTATTTACATGTATTTTACGTTGATTTGCGCTGTTTTTATGCACTTTTGAATAAAACTTCCACTGAAATTGTTTGCTATCCGCCTATATCCCACAAGGATTCACATGATGTGCGGATAAGGGGACATCCTCATCTGCTGCGATTTCTCTCGCACTTTTTATTCCTTTTATCCTAAGTTCAGTTTTATCTTTTAATTGGTTTCTTTTTACTTACTGATAATTTTAATCTCTATTTTACTTCGAGAGCAAGTTATTTATTTTAGTATTTTTATTTGTGAATCGCAGCAGATGGTTTTACGTATTTTTTTATGATAATTATTGTTTTCTCATTTATTTCCTTTGATGTTTTATTCCTTTTAATTGTTCTTTTATCTTGTGTATATTTTCTTTTATTTTAATATTTCCTATTTATTGTTTTAATGATTTTTACCGCTACGCCTCCGTCCGCGCGAGGTAATGTAACGCCCTTGATTTTGTTATATAAACAAAGTGGATACTTTGACTGTGTTTGACTTGACCCTTGGATTTACCTGTCTGGATTCTACACCTCGGATGCTGAAACAAGGTTGTACTGCCCCTTTTACTTGCCTAGGTGTTTTTATGCTGGACGTGTTATTTTACTGTTTTACTCTATATTTTTTACTTTGAACCATGTGTGCCTTTACTTTTACTTTTTACTTACTCTGAATTTTACTTACTTTTACTGGTTCCTTTTACGTTTCTTTTATTCGTTTTACCCTTTTACTCGTCATTTACTTGAACTTTTACTTCAGCTTTTACTTTTTACTTTTCTGTTTTTACGATCTTTTCATTTACTTTTCTTCATGTTCCCTTTTACCTCTCCTTTATTCTGTGATTTTACGTATTTTAGTTTTGTTGATTTTTCTTATTTTTACTGCTTTTAAGCCCTTCTGGCAAATTTTCAATAATTGTTCAGCCCTTCTGGCAAGTTTTACTGTTTTTAAGCCCTTCTGGCATATTTTATTTAGCCCTTCTGGCACTTGTAATATTTTTACGTTTTAATTGCAGTTTTACTTTGGTGCCTTCTGCACATTGGTTACTTTTACAGTTCATTTTAGGATTTATTTTTATTGTATTTTATGTACTATCTTCATATTGGTCACGCTCCTGGTAGACCTGCAACTCCGGGAATAGTTTGGCTTGTGAGGTCGTATTGGTTCCTAACCTTCAGCTTGGTCCCATCACCCCCTTTGCGAGGAACGAACGGGGCCCCTCATTTTCCTTGGCCCCTGAGCCTGAAGTCTTCCGCCTCACGGTTGGCTTCCTTTGGGTTCCTCATTGACATAACCTTACAGGTACACCCAATTTTGGTGGCAGCGAGTGGGACCTACCAGGAGTGTATTTAGGAGCTTTCTCTGCTCGTTGACTAATATGAAGATTTTTAACGTCCAGTGTTTAGCTTTTTTACTGTTAGGTTAGCTGTTTTAGTAGTTTTAGATGAGCCACATTTCTTGTGTTTTATGTTCTGTGTATTGTTTCTTTCAGATTTTGTAGTATTTTAGTATCTTTGAGCGAGGCTTTTCTCTTTCAGCATTTTTATTGTCTGTTTTTACTAATGCCCGCTCACCAGTTAGTTTTATTTTATGGCTCTTGCTAGGTATAGGGACACTTTTATTTTACTGTGCTTTAATCTTGTTTTTACCCCTGCTAATTTTACTTTTTCCCCTTTTGTTCACACGGTTCGTTTTTTTTCGTATTGTACCCAGTTTACGGGCAGATTTTAAGTTTTTAAGTTTTCATGCGCCAGTGTTTGGCCTCAGTCGATCACACATCACTGTTCACTTTGCTTTGTGTGTTAGCCAGTATCTCTAGCTGCTTTTGTGCTTCTGTTTTTTGGTGTGTTTTTTGAGCTACACAGCTCCAGTGTGTGTGGGACTTCGCTCCCTTTTGTCACCAGGCTTGTACTATGCCTGGACGTGGACGAGTCAGCCAACCTCGCGCACTTCATCGCTTGACAGCCGTACAACCCTTAAAGTCATAGTGGTTCAGGGTTCCAACACCGAAGTGCAGGACGCTGTTCGAGCTGTGGAAGAAGTCATGATGATGGAGGAGATGGTGCAGAGGATGACCGAGCTGATTGCCCAGAACAGAGAAGAACTGCTTCGCAGGATGGAGGAGATGGACTGGACGAGCGAGGACAGGCTGCAGCGACTGGAGGACCATCTACAAAGGACTGCACCTACTGAAGCGGTGGTATCCCACAGTAATGGGAGCCAGGTTCCCTCAGCAGTACTGCCTGAGGAACCGCCAGCAGACTCGCCACTTCCTCGTACCCGACAAGACACCTCACCACCTGCGGCCAGGTCTGCTAACCCCATCCGCCATGTATCTATCAGGGAAGACCTCCAGGAATGGCAGCGGCAACTGGAGGAAAGGGAAAGGCGTCTTCAACAACAAGAGCGGGCTCTCCAGAACCAGCAACTACCGGGTTATCGAAGGGAGGAAGCAGCACAGCCTGGGTTTTCTTACGTGCGTGAAGCTAGACAGACTTTTCCCGAGCCAGCCCCAAGGTTGTCAACTCCCGTATGCCCAAGGTACCGTGATGAGCCAGCAGAGGATCACCTTCGACACCAGCAACCCTCGTCACTCGTCTCAGGGGAGTTCATGCCATACCTTGTGTCCGGAGACTCGATCCCTCACTTTAAGGGAGAAACCTCTGCCTGTGAACCACTGAAGAGGAACCAGGGGGTGGAGAGCTTCATCAGGGCCATTGAGAACCTAGTACGACCTACAACAGATGACGCATTTATCCGTGCTGCAAGAGCGAGCTGTCGGGGAGAGCGGAAACTATCATCAACTCCGAGAGCTTCGATGGGATACATGACTGGGGCACTTTCAAGCGGCAACTGAGGCGTAAGTTCAGGGGCACTTACACCGCCTCTGACTTTTTCAAGGTTCTTTATGATCATGGCATGACTGAGAGGCAAGCTCCAATGGACTTCTTCCTTGAGGTGGAGGCGTCAGTTTTCCAAGGCTACCGGGACCACCGAGGAGCTGTTGGAGAGCCTTCAGAGTTGATCAGGCGGGTCTTCCTTGCTGGCTTACCATCCACCTTACGCGATCTCCTTGTCCTCAAGGATGATTGTTCACCTATCCAGCTTGCCGAGACCGCCCAGAAGCTTTAGAACTCCAAGTATGGCATCAGGCACAGCAGTTCCAACACTCGCCATCAGTCCCCGAACAACATCCAAGAGGACGACTACCAGCTTCGACATCGCACTCCAGACCAGCCACCCCGTACTCGAGACCGTTACGACCTGTTTCCTGTTGCCACTTCACTGCCACCTACTCAGTCGCCTCTTTCCTCACCTCCAACATCACGACGTAATGTTTGGTGAGAATACCATCACAGTTCAACCCACAGCACCCGGGAATGCAGAGCTGCTGCCCGTCAGTCTTCACCACCAGCCTACTCTTGCTTCCGTTGTGGAAGGAGCGGTCACATGTCTCGTGAGTGCCCCTTACCGAGAGGCCAGGAAGGAAGGGTTCCCAACTTCACTAGTGACTTTACAGGAGGGAACCCGCACGCGCTCCATCGCAGTCCAGACAGAGCCGGTCCAAACAGCAGCAGTGACTACTCCAGCAGTCGGCGGACGGCCAGTCATGGCACTCAGTGTTGATGGGAAGACTCTTCTCTGCTTCATCGACACTGGGTCTCATGTGACTCTCATCAAACCCAGTGCTTTAGATGTCCTTGATCCGGCGAAGAAGCTCTGACATCATGCTTCAAGCAAGATCCTCCAAGGTGTCTCCAGGGAGCCTTTCCACCCAGCTGCAGAGGTGACACTCAGCTCTACCATCAGTCCAGATCTTGTTCTACTTCACCGCACCATAGTGGCTGATCTGTCCTTCCATGGCGATGTCCTTGCGACGCCAGGACTTCACTTTGCAGTCGGAAGCCCAATCACCTCATGGACTGCTCATCCTGGGAGGTTGTGAGCTGTCGCTCCTATACACCGATGCCCACTCCCTACAGATTAGCCTGGTTGACTCAGGCCTGACTGATTCTCCTCCTGGACTCCATGCACCTGCTCCACAAGAAGCCACTGTCCATCTTGCCAGACCGACTGCAATTCCACCACACTCTGGTCGCTTTCTGGAAAGCTGCATTTCTCGGCTGGGTCAAGCAGACGGAGATGTCGTTTTGACCCCTGCCATGACTGACCACCTGACACTTCCGCACCTTGTTACGACCGCCACTCGACGACGATGCTCCATATGGGCCCTGTGCCATACTCCCACGGCCCTTAGTATTGAAACAGGGTACCAGACTCGGGACTGTCACACCTTTGGGAGAGGTCTACAGTGTTCCCCAGTCCACGAGCCATCACGAACAGCTGCAATCAACCTTCCGGGACACAGCTGCCAGGGATCACGCACCTCCTGTCAGGACTGGCCCTGAAGAACTCGACACCACTGAGAAGAGGAACCACACAGCCCCTGGGTCTACTGGTGTTGCTGCTGCCGGGCGAGACAGGTGTCCCGTCAGTCCAGGATCCATTGTAGCCCAAGGCCTGGGATATACATCTACTGCCACGACAGACCACAGGTTTACAGTTCAAGACGAAGAGGAGAATCCATTCACGATTGCTTCTGCTGCCACAGAGCCGAAGCATTTCACTGAATCCTTGTCACTGGATGGAGCTATTGAACCTGAGCTGGAATGGGATGACTTTTCTGCCGACTTACCTGACATTCCAGAGGAAGACTGGGATATAGAGGGCGCCTTACTACCACCCTCTGTTGCGGTTGCCACATGTGATGCTGTTGCAGAGCCAGACAATCCAGATACAACTAGTGATGCACCTGACTTTAGTCATTTACTGGAGGAGCAGCAACAAGAACTTAGCCAGCTGTTGGAGCATTCCAGGAACTTTTTGACGGTGGAGAAGAGACTGTTGGCCACATACCTGGGATCCACCATCAGATCGACACTGGGGATGCTAAGCCAGTTTGTGTCCGTCAATGGAGGTTACCACAGTCTACTAAGGAGACCATCAGACATCAATGTGACTCCATGTTACAATCAGGTGTCATTGAACCTTCATGTAGCCCTTGGTTGAGTCCAGTAGTCTTAGTTAAGAAGAAGGATGGCAGTCTCCGTTTTTGTGTCAACTATCGGGGCCTGAATGCAGTTACCAAGAAAGACACCTACCCACTCCCGAGGATTGATGCTCTCATCGATGAACTGGGTCCCACTGACACATTCACCACACTGGATGCCCATGCAGCCTATTGGGCAGTTGAGGTGGAACCCTCCGATAGGCCCAAGACTGCCTTCTCTGATGGCTACCGACTGTTCCACTTCTGCCGCCTTCCCTTCGGTCTCTCAACCGCGCCAACCACCTTTCAACGCACTATGAACGTCCTCCTTTCTCCTGTTCTAGGTAAGCACACCCTGTGCTACCTAGATGACATCGTTATCTATAGCCGTGGGTTCCGCCAGCATCTACAAGACCTGAAAGAAACGTTACAGCTTCTCCTAGCCGCTGGTCTAAAGCTGAACATGGCGAAATGCCACTTTGCTGCTACCATGATAGACTTCCTGGGATTCACTATCAGCCCAGAAGGAGTTCTTCCCAACCAGGATAAGGTGGTTGCTATCGCTAAAACTCCAGCACCACGTAATGTTCGAGAGGTACACCGTTTCCTAGGGTGTACTGGGTTCTTCAGGAAGCACATTCCTGGTTAGGCAACCATTTCTTCACCTCTGCACTTGCTGCTTAAGAAGAATCAGAAATGGTTTTGGGGAGCTGATCAACAGAAGGCATTTCAGGAGCTAAAGGACCGCCTTACCACTGCACCAGTTCTTCGCCAGCCAGATTTTAGTCGGGAGTTTGAGCTGCACACGGACGCTTCTTCCATTGCAATTGGTTCCTGCTTGATGCAAAGGTCGGATGACAGCACTCCCCATGCTATTGCCTATTTCAGCCGCAAGTTACGAGCTGCTGAATCCAGATATCCTGTCATTGACTTGGAAGCCCTCAGTGTGGTTGAAGGAGTCAGGATCTTTGACTCTTACCTCTATGGACGGCACTTCACCATTTATACCGACCATAGGCCTTTGGTACATGTATTTTCTCGGAAAACCAAATCTCCACGAATGACACGCTATGCTCACGATCTCTCGTTCTACCACTTCAACATTCGATACAAAGAGGGGCCCACCAACTGTGTTCCAGACCTGCTTTCAAGACATGTTGCTATACTGGAGGATGCACCCAGCTACCAAGTTGCCGGACTTGCCATCACAAAGCTGTCTCCTGAGGTCCTTGCGCAGAAGCAGATGGATGATCCTCATCTTGCTGATCTTCGCCATTATCTACTTGATGGTACAGTTCCAAAGAAAAAGTGGCCACTTCCTTTGGATGAGTTTGAGGTCAAGGAAGGAGTTTTGTACAGGCTGGGACATCTTCCGGACCGAATTTGTTACCAGCTTGTTGTCCCTGCATCACTGAAGAACTCAGCACTGAAGGCATCCCATTTACCACCTCTTGCTTCTCACCCTAGCGTTCAGCGGACCTAAGACCATGCTAGGTCAATGTTCTACTGGACCAACATGCTGAAGGACTGTAGGGAGTAAGTGGACAACTGTTCTGTGTGTCAGCAGTCAAGAGGTAGCCCCCAAACATTCACGATGGCTGCAAATTGTGCCCCTGAGGAAGTCAACTGCCATCAACATCCATCGTGCTTTTGTCGACCATTGGGTTACCTTGTTTGGCCCACCAAGAGTCATCCAAATGGATAATGGGGTACAGTTTACCAGTGGTCTCTTCAAGGAGCTCGTCTTGATGATGCATGCTAGTCACCACTACACCATCCGCTATCATCCCCAAGCCAATGGGATGATAGAGCGCACCAATCGTGTTGTAAAATCAGCTCTGACTGCTTTGGTGGAGGATAGACCAAGGATCTGGCACCAATTCACCCCTGAAATTAGACTGCAGATTAACTCATCTATCCACAGGACGACTCACGAGCAGCCCTTGTACCTCTTGACTGGCCGGCATGCCAACAAAGCCCTTGTACCTCTTGACTGGCCGGCATGCCAACTTTCCTGTTGGCCTGACAAATGAAGCAGTTTTCGCAGAAAACCTCAACCTGCAGGAACGACTCCAGGCATCTAGACAAGCAGCTGTCACCGCTTCTAACCAGTCCAGACAGACCTATTGGAACTATTACAACAGAGGCACGAGAGAACGATTCCAGCCAGAGGTGGGCTCACTCGTCTGGTATTATGAGCATAGGCATCGCACTGGATCTGGCGTGGACCTGCCAGAGTTGTTGGCCAACTTGGACCTCTGGCTTTTGAAGTGAGAGATGTTCATACAGATGTATGGCTAAGGGCGCATCTCAACCACCTCAAGCCTTTCAAGACATCTGAAGAGCTGTGTTACGCCTCAGAGGACGAGGATGACGATGACCCAGGACCAGATGACCCGGATGTTCCCAACCTGGATGCAGAGGATTCGGTCGACCTTGCCCAGGATCTTGATGTTGACGTTAACGCCGATGATCCAGTCGACCCTGCCCAGGACCTTGATGTTGATACCGATGCAGATCCAGCTGACCCTGCCCAGGACACTGATGTCGAGGATGTTGATGCTGATGGACCGATAGCAGATGTTCGAGCCGACTTTACTGGTGGACCTGATGGTGATGACAAGATTCCCTGAGCTGTTCTCCAGTGCTGCCCTTGGTCCTGACGTGTAGCTGTTCTGGACTGTGGCCCCTTTACTCAGCCCCTGTTTGTGGCTGGGATGATTCTTCAGTGTTTGTTTTGGTTTTACTAATCTATTTTACTGTTTACTTATTTATTTTACTGTTTTTACTGTGTTTTATTTACTTGTGTTTTGCGTGTTCAGTGATGCGTGTCATGCACGTCCAGCTGAACATGCACCTCGATGTCCTCTCCGACCCCGTGGTATGGGAGGGTTGTGAGGTTTTCAACCTCCCCCCCCCACAGACCTTACCCATCACCTATCCTCCTTCCCCCTTTTTCCTCTATCCTCATATCCCTCTCCTTATCCGCACCCTCTCCTTGTCCCCTTGCTTTTTTATACTCCCCTCTACTTCTGTGCTAGTTTCTCCATCTTCTACTTCTTCTCTCTGCTTATTCTATTTCTTATATTTATCTCTAACCTATCCTGCCTCCAGCCTATCCCTATCCTACCCTGTATCCCGCCACATTTCCCCTCGTACCCCTCTTATTCGCGCTCTCTTCTTGTTCCTTCGCTTTTTTCGCTAGGCTTATTCCTCCCTTCTCCATTCCCTTTCTCCCGTTTGTCCTACCTTCTATCTTTAACCCTATCCACTGCTGTCCCCATCCTATCCCTATCCTACTAAGCATCCTTCCGTAATCCACAGGGGAGTCGAGCACAGCGGACCACTTCCCCCAGCCAGCCTGATTTCTACGCTTTTATTTTACATATGTTTTATGCTGGCTTTATTTACATATATTTTACGTTGATTTGCGCTGTTTTTATGCACTTTTGAATAAAACTTCCACTGAAATTGTTTGCTATCCGCCTATATCCCACAAGGATTCACAAGATGTGCGGATAAGGGGGAGGGGCATCCGCATCTGCTGCGATTTCTCTCGCACTTTTTATTCCTTTTATCCTAAGTTCAGTTTTATCTTTTAATTGGTTTCTTTTTACTTACTGATAATTTTAATCTCTATTTTACTTCGAGAGCCAGTCATTTATTTTAGTATTTTTATTTGCGAATCGCAGCAGATGGTTTTACGTATTTTGTTATGATAATAATTATTTTCTCATAAATTTCCTTTGTTTTATTGCTTTTAATTGTTCTTTTATCTTGTGTATATTTTCTTTTATTTCAATATTTCCTATTTATTGTTTTAATGATTTTTACCGCTACGCCTCCGTCCGCGCGAGGTAATGTAACGCCCTTGATTTTGTTAAATAAACAAAGTGGATACTTTGACTGTGTTTGACTTGACCCTTGGATTTACCTGTCTGGATTCTACACCTCGGATGCTGAAACAAGGTTGTACTGCCCCTTTTACTTGCCTAGGTGTATTTATGCTGGACGTGTTATTTTACTGTTTTACTCTTTTTTTACTTTGAACCATGTGTGCCTTTACTTTTACTTTTTACTTACTCTGAATTTTACTTATTTTTACTGGTTCCTTTTACGTTTCTTTTATTCGTTTTACCCTTTTACTCGTCATTTACCTGAACTTTTACTTCAGCTTTTACTTTTTACTTTTCTGTTTTTACGATCTTTTCATTTACTTTTCTTCATGTTCCCTTTTACCTCTCCTTTATTCTGTGATTTTACGTATTTTAGTTTTGTTGATTTTTCTTATTTTTACTGCTTTTAAGCCCTTCTGGCAAATTTTCAATAATTGTTCAGCCCTTCTGGCAAGTTTTACTGTTTTTAAGCCCTTCTGGCATATTTTATTTAGCCCTTCTGGCACTTGTAATATTTTTACGTTTTAATTGCAGTTTTACTTTGGTGCCTTCTGCACATTGGTTACTTTTACAGTTCATTTTAGGATTTATTTTTATTGTATTTTATGTACTATCTTCATATTGGTCACGCTCCTGTAGACCTGCAACTCCGGGGATAGTTTGGCTTGTGAGGTTGTGTTGGTTTCTAGCCTTCAGCTTGGTCCCATCACCCCCTTTGCGAGGAACGAACGGGGCCCCTCATTTTCCTTGGCCCCTGAGCCTGAAGTCTTCCGCCTCACGGTTGGCTTCCTTTGGGTTCCTCATTCACATAACCTTACACGTGATGTCAGAGCAACCAGCAATGTGCTGTTTAGGAGACCCGAGTCCGAGAAAGATTTAGGCTGAAAAAGTCAAGGAAGGGACTATTTACGAAGACTGCCTGAACACCCACAAGGTCAGAAAGGAATCAGCCGAAACAACAAACGACAACAACAAAAATCAAGTATCATGTGATACTAAGGGCTCGTTATCAGGAGATACGGAGCAACAGTGTGCCTGATCACCCACAAGGTCAGGCAGAAATCAAGTGACCTATTGTAAAAAGATCTTGATGAAGATCTTTATCCCCGGAGGTATGGATCCTCAAGCCGGGACGAAAGAGAACATTAATTAACTTAGTTGTAAAATAAATGTACAGGAGGTATGAATCCTTGGTTGGTTGCGTGGTGTCTTTATGGCTTGTATTACTGTAACCTTATCAGGGTCAGGCAAAACACCGTCCGGCGTAATCAAGTGGCCAAGAAAACGAAGTGTCGGTCGCGAAGCGACACTTAGAAAGGTTAAGCCTGAACCCTGCTCCAGCGAGCAACTGCAATACGGCATCGAGGTGAGACATGTGCTGCTCAAGCCCTGCACTGTATATTACGACGTCGTCAAGATATGCCAGCGCGTGGTGGCTCAACACCGGGTTGAGAACGGCGGCGATAGCCCTCTGAAAAGTTGACGGGGCTGTCGTCAATCCATAAGGCATACGCGAAAACTGAAACAGACGGGCGCCGTCCGAGAAAGCTGTCTTTTCTCGGTCCCTCTCATCGCCCTCAACAGTCCAGTATGCGCTTTTAGCGTCGAGGACACTAAACCAAGACTTACCCGCCAGCTGATCAATGGCAGCGTCCATCCTGGGTATGGGATATGCATCTGAAACTATTTTCGCGTTCAAAGCACGGTAGTCAACACAAAAGCGTGTCGAACCATCCTTCTTTTTCACTAGCACAACGGGAGAGAGCCATGGTGAGCAAGAAAGCTCGATCACCCCGTCTGCAAGCATCTTGTCGCACTCCGCACGGATGTACTGCCATGTACTCTCCGGGAGGCGCCACTGTTTCACACGGACGGGTTGGTCGTCCGTGGTTTTGATTTTATGCTTCATTTGTGGCACCACACCTGGAAGTAGCTCTTCGTTGAACAGATCCTGGTACCGATCAAGTACCTGGACAAGCTGTTCACGTTGGACTGACGACAGGTGAGCAAGATCTACCTGGGGAACACCAACTGCCCCTGCTGATGAGGGGGAGTTCCTCATTCTCAAAAGAACATACTGGGAAAACCTCAAACTCGTCCGTGTTATCGCCAAAATCATTGAGTCCGTGTACAAAATCAAACCGGTCCTCGAAGTCCACCATCAGACTGTTCGGTTCGCGGTTGGCAGTGTCGCTCTCAACACAAGCCAGTCCGCCCTTCAAGCCGTTCACGAGGCATCGAACGAATCGCCCCGCCTGAGGGGGAGGGGTGACTCTCCGCGCGCATCTCATCGCACCTTCCCGGTCTCTAAAGCAACGTAGCACGGCATCCGGTTCGTGTTATGTCAGGATGCCGAGGGATCCGGCACCCGAGAACGAAACCCCGAGTCGGACTCCATTAAAGCTAGCAGAGCTAGCCCCTGAAACAGGGGAGAGGTTCAACTTAAAATTGAACCTCTGCAGCAGGTCCACGCCTATCAGCACCTCTGCTGATAGGCGTGGTCGTCGTCCACCACGAACACCGAGTGCCGGCACTTACAGGCTCGGGAAAACTTAAACTCAAGGGTTGCCCTGCCCTTGATGTCCAACGCGGCCCCAGATGCCCCCCTAAGGCCGCATGGGTGCGGTGAGAGCGGGATGTTGGAAATCCTCCTGAAACAAGACTCCTTCACCACCGTTGCCTCACTTCCCAAGCCCAAGAAAGGCCAAGACCTTAGTCCCAGCAACCACACAATTCAACAGCTGCCGCCCTGCTTGAATCTGTGCCTCGGGAAGCTCCGGTTCCGTGGAACTGTCGGTCCCCTCGGCGCCCGCCATCATCATTGTCCCTGGCAGTGGCTCGTTGTGGTTGCGGTTGTGTTCTGTCGGGCGGTGCCCTATGTTGTTCTGCCCGAAAAAAGCACCGCCCAGCCACATGCCCTCGGCGGCCACACCGGGTGCACTGATTACCCTCTTGCACCGCATGACACTCAGAGGTGTTATGCGTAGTCACCTGATAGTAGGGACACCAGCGTTGGGGTTCTCGAGTGCATACGGGTAACTCTGCTAGGGGATCAACCGGAGGGGAAGCTGCCGGAGATCGGCCCTCGCGAGGAGTAGAAGAGCGAGGTTTAGGCCCTGCCTCGCTCGAGAAACTGACCAAGTGTTTCTCTACCCGCCCGGCATAGTGCCGATGGTGCCAGACTTTGTTGGCTGCTTCGACCACCCGGTAAAGTGGCTGATCCTCTATCAACAGGAGCTTTTCCAGCAGCCAGGGCGGGAGTCCCTGGAGAAAAGTTCTCCTCATCAGAGGTTCAGCTGGCCCAAGATCACCAGGATAGTCACATATGCTTTGATACACCACGGTCTCGACCGCGAGAAAGAAGTCCCTAGGGGAAGTGTTGCCGACCCCAAATGCCGTAGGTACTCCATCGACGAGCAGGTCCCCCGTAGACGTTGTCGAAGGGTTTCCTTAAACTTGTCCCAGGTCCCAATGCCGTCAAAAACTGGGGAGTTAATGACTATATCCGCCGTCTCCCTACAGCTACCACGGGCGGCGCGGGTCAGAGCCTCATCCGTCCCATAAGGATGGGCTTGCTTGACGTGCCGCAACCAGGTTTCCAACTCCTGATTCCTCCTAAGAGGCTGGCTAGCTGGAACTTCTGCCCGGTAAGGCGGAATCAGGTCACGCAGGGTTATACCCTGATCTAGGGGATGCAGAGTGACGGGCGCTTGCTGAGACGTGTGGTCAGTCATGACTGCATGCACCCCCACTTCTAGTTGCGATGCAGAGGCCGCAGCTGGTGAATGAATGTGTGGTTCAGATGCCCTGGGCTCCAGTAATTGCACGATATTGGCATACTGCCCTTCCAGGGCACTGAACCGAGAATTCAGCTGTTCAAATTTGTCAACCAGCTCCTCATACATCGAGAGCGAGAGGTGGTCACGGGGTTCTAGCCTTTGCCCGGAAGTCAAAAATTGAGCATTATCTCGAGGAAACTTGGGGCCCTCAAAAGGGGTGTTTGCAGAGGATCCTGAGGACTCATTAGTGGATTCTCCTTGGACGGTATTGCGTGTGCGAAGCATTTTGCATCCCAGCACTTACTCTACAACCCGTTACTTGAGTGCGATAGACTTGCACAAAGGCTTGACCAGGCACTTTATAGAAAAAAAAACAAAACTGTTCTATCCCAACGCTGCCACCAAAAAGACAGTTGTAGTGAGGCGTAGACCCAGTAGATTTTAAGTGGTCTGGTTGAGTCCGGGCTCAACCGAGAATATGGTTTTTGCTCAAGGGAAAGATTCGCCTGCAGTGCACAGATGTAAGGTTCCAGGCCTACGGCACGCTGCCACCACCCGATTAGTAGGTTCGGGAACCGTGTATGTCGTGTAAGTGGGTGTGGGTGTTGTATCAGAGAAGGGTGGAAAGAAAGTACAGAATGTGTGTGCTGAATGTTGAATGTGTAAGTGTGTAGATGTGAAAAGGGAGATAGCGTAGGCTGAGCGTCTGCGTGGACATGTTTGGAAGAAAAAAGCAAGATCATAGAATTAATCTTCTTCCCTTCGGTTTGAGCATCCGCCTGCTGGGAGCGGGAACCCAGGTATAGCAAAATTAATCTGTTCTTTGAATATCAGCTTAATATTCTCTGATTTGACTAGCCTTTTTACAGCCTTTCAAGGGTTGCGAGATATCAGAGCAACCAACAGTGTGCTGTTTAGGAGACCCGAGTCCGAGAAAGCTTTAGGCATCTAACCTTGATCAGAACCAGAACTTCAGTGGTTGTATAAATTATTCTGACTGGAGCTGAGTAAAAGCTCTAAGATGGTACGATGTTTATTTAGAGAGCAAGTTACACTCACTAGGAAATTACAGGCATTTTTCAGTCATGAAAGTAGAAGCAAGGTTTGTGCATCACCAATTTATCACAACGGCGGTGATGCACGAGAAATCAACACCAGATAAACTTACCACGATATAAAAAATGTCTTCCCTAAGTTGGCGTCCCAACTCCAGAAGTACTGTTACTAGGGGGTCAGCATAAAAACATCCAAGTCCCTAAATTACGTTAAATTGTTAACATCCAACCCAAATGGAGGTTAACTGTTAAACTAGAGCTAATGCTGACGGATACCTAGTAAGAGTACTTGTGTGCAAAATAATTAAGAAATAAATTAATAAGAAGGCTGAAAAAGTCATGGAAGGGACTATTCACGAAGACTGCCTGAACACCCACAAGGTCAGACAGGAATCAGCCGAAACAACAAACGACAACAACAACAAAAATCACGTATCATGTGATAAGGGCTCGTTATCAGGAAATACGGATCACCAAAGTCTGCCTGATCACCCACAAGGTCAGGCAGAGAGCAACAAAAACCTATATCAATCTATTACGGAAAAAGATCTTGATAAAGATCTTTATCCCCAGAGGTACGAATCCTCAAGCAGAGACGAAAGAAACATGAATTAACTTGGTTGTAAAATAAATGTACAGGAGATATAAATGCTCAAGTACGAACGAAATAAAACGAAGTATTAACTTGTCTTAAAAAGGGAGAGTCATACTGGAGAGACAGTCACAAAGGGCTACTTGATCACCCACAAGATCAAGCAGAAATCAACAAACACGCATTAAGCGAAACAAAACAATCAACGATAAAGTACGTAAAGGTACTGAAAAAGATCTTTATTCCAGGAGATACGGATCCTCAGGCAAGAATGAAAAGAAACTAAGTAATAACTTTGTTATAAAATTGAATACACTGGAGGTACGGATCCTCAAGCAGTGTTCCTCTAAATTACTTGGTCCTAATGCTCTCAAACAGTGGGAAATACGCAAAAATGTTATGGGACTTCACGAAAGAGTGCACCCTGCAGATAATAATGCAGCATGTCACGCTAAAGTCCAAAAGAGACCAATCGTCTACACACAACCATGGCACTTAGCGTGAGGAGATACTCAGCAATCCTGGTAAATCCGAGCGAGAGCACAACACAGGTAAAATTGTAACCGCGAAGGACCAATGTGCTGGACAGAGGTCAGGACCGAAGTGATTTTCCTTTCCTCAACCACTAGTATATATACCCCGAAAGAAACCCCCAGGCCAAGCCCCAGGCATGGCGCGAAAGAAGAATACAAGCAAATGAAGTGCCTGAAGACCAAGCCGATAGTTCGGCAATTCAAACAACCGAGACGAGAGAGGGAAGGGGAAAAACAAAAAAAGGAGCTGGGTAACGACCGTCACCTCCTTCGGTGGTTATCGCGAGAATTTGGAGACGTCGACAAGAGGAAAGAACATTAGAGAAATATAAATACACGAGAGGATACGGAGAAAATCCGATAATGAACAGTTATGGTAAGAACTGTGCATTTCGGCCATAACATATATACAATAATTAGGTTTAAAATTAAATAAATAGCTATTTTAGCATGGCGACTTCAACGCCATACAAGTAGTGAGTCGTGGTAAGAAATACGTTCATGGTTATAAAAA
>NC_091584.1:8974265-9004265 GCF_042767895.1 Penaeus vannamei | reverse complement strand
GTTGCCATATATGGTAACGGGTATAAACTAAAGTGAGAACTGACAACAGACTCTCCATGATTCTCTGCAACAAAGGGGAAGTTGAGAAGCAGGCATTTCACCAAGCAACCGATAGCGTCACTGACTGACCGGCCAGAATCTGCCACTTCGCTGCTGCCATCGTGTCCTGAGACCAAGCACCCCGCGCCATAAATCTGTCTGCCGGAGATACCAAAGCTAGATGAAACATAGTGGGTTTTCTGGAAAAGCTCATTTTAACACAGCAGTTGTTGCGCGGTTCCATATTAATTCTCGAAGTTGGTTCATTCTCTCTTGCACCCTTGTTCTCTGTCTCTCTAGCTTTTATTAATGGAATCATATTTTTTAACTTAGACTTTAAGGGTATTGAGTTTCAAAAGACGTTTCCAAATAATAATCAGTGGGTTACTTTCACGATCTTGCACTGGAATATCAACCGACTTTGTGTTCATTTGGTTTGTATTGAACATTCTCTCTTTCAACATCTTCCCATCCTACCTGTCTTTCTCTGATATTTATGCTCTCTCTCTCTCTCAAAAAAAAAAAAAAAAAAAAAAAAAAATCTGACGTGAACATGCCGTTGACATGTACGAAATGGCGTCCGTATTAATTTTGAAGTGTTCTCGTATGCTGTTGTATTGTTCTGGTCCGTCATGGCGTTTGTGGCATCTGATGCTGTTATGTATATGGAGTGGTGCCTGCGTGTGTGTCAGTGTGAGTGATTGCGATATGTGAGTGTGATATTGATGTGGTTGCGACATGTGAGTGTGATATTGATGTGTTTGTAATGTGTGAGTGAGATATTGATGTGGTTGCGATATATGAGTGAAATTGATGTAATCGCGATATGTGTGATATTGATGTGGTTGTGACACACGCACACACGCACTCACACATATATATATGAATACAAATCTGTATCTATGCATGTTTGTGTGTGCGTGTCTCAATATGATTGATATCAGAATTTGATTAAAAAATAAACCCTTTGGCTGTCTGTCTGAATACGTAACACCATAAATATGGTAATGAACAGAAAAGGAGAAATTTCTGCCGTGTCATTCCCTTCGTCATGTCACCATGACACCTCGCTTTTTGTATCCTCTTTTCATTCGCTTCTTTCAAACGCTCTTTAGCTTTTTTTTTATTTTCATTTATCTTCATCGCTCTTTTCGTTTTCGCTATTCCATTTTCTATTCTTTCTTGGCACTCGATGTCACCTGTTTTTCTTTTGCTTCTTTCATAGGCCTTTATGATTTTTTAATTTCCTCTATTTTCCTCATTACCTCCATTTTCCGTATTCGTTTCTCTTTTCTTGTTTTCGATTTTATGTCTTCTCTCCCTTTTCCTGTTTTATTTGTTTTTTTTCCCTGGCATTCTTCCTATTTTCCTATTCTTCGCATTCTTCACCTTTTTCTTGTTTTCCTTTTTTCTTCTCCAAGTTTTTGTCATCCGTTTTCCTTCCTTATTCCTCTTTTTTTTGTAACTTCTCTTATATTCCTTTTCCTTCCAACACTTATAACCCAGTTTCTTTTTGTTCATTTTCCTTTCTTTCTCTCTCTCTCTATTTTTTCTCACTTTCTTTTTTCCTATCTTTTCTGATTTTTTCCAGTTTCTCTTTTTCCTGATTCCATTCCGTTTTCCTTTCTTTCTTTCTTCTTTCTCCTTCGGGACAGGAGTACAGGAGTCCGAGAGAGCCGTGTGTGAAGGTTTCCGGAATGGAAGCAGTTGGAAAAAAAATCTGTCTTTCTCTCTCTCTCTGTCTGTCTTTCTCTTTCTCTGTCTGTCTTTCTCTCTCTATCTCTTTGTCTGTCTCTCTCCTTCTCTATCTCTCTCTCTCTCTCTGTCATTCTCTCTCCCGCTCTTCTCTTTTAGGTATTATATTGAACACTTGGTATTAGCTTTTCTATCTGCTATTCACGTCAGTCAAGTAAAGATAAAAAGGCAATGTTTACCACGGTGACGAGAGCACCTCAGGGCTTTTGACCCAAAGCTCTATCTTTTACCTTATGTTTTTGCTCTTTGTTTTGGTTTCTCTGTCTTTCTATTTGCCTTTGTTAATTTCTCGTTTTTAAATGTTCCGTTTCTCTCTTGCGAAAGAGTTTTCAAGTTGATAATACAGCGTCAACAAAGACAAGGAAATTATGAAGCTGCGTCGAGGATCATCCACTAGAAAGAAAAACAATCTCAGACGTAAAGAATGGGGAAGAATAGATTACAAGAATAAGTAAATAAGGACACATTACACAATGTTCATTTAAAACAATTTTCCTAGGACCATAAATTCTTCTGAGTCTATGAAATTTATGAATATATGGCAGTCATGAATATATGACAAAATAGGAAACATATATGTGTGTGTGTGTGTGGTTTGTATTTTTCTTCTAGCGATAATGAATCTCTTAATGAGGGAAGTGTCGAATGTGCATTTTTACCTACCCGTTATTTATAGTCAGATATTGTAGTGTTACAATGGGAAAAGACTGGAATCGCCAAATTATTAATTTTTTTTTCGGAAAATGCTTCTCGACATTTAAATATCATGATAAAGGTTTATATTTCATATTCTCTATTTCCTTATGCACTGAATGTTACCATATATGCTAATGGTAATCAACTAAAACGCGAACTAACAACAGACTGCATTATTTTCTCTGCAACAAAGGGGAAGTTGAGAAGCAGGCATTTCACCAAGCAACCGTGGGTTTTCTGGCAAAGCTTATTTTAACACAGCAGTTGCGCGTTTCCATATTAATTCTCGAAGTTGGTTCATTCTCTCCAGCACCCTTGTTCTCTGTCTCTCTAGCTTTTATTAATGGAATCATATATTTTTACTTAAACTTTAAGGGTATTAAGTTTGAAAAGACTAATAATCAGTGGGTTACTTTCACGATCTTGCACTGGAATATCAACCGACTTTGTGTTCATTTGGTGTGTATTGAACATCCTCTCTTTCAACATCTTCCCATCCTACCTATCTTTCTCTGATATTTCTCCTTCTCTCTCAGTTGTATTCATCTCCTTGACATATTATTGCATTGCAACATATCCGCGTTCCGACCCGGTCCACCTTTTCAGCAGGTTTTACAAAACCCCTTAAAAACTTTCTCTTTCTCTCCCTCTCCCCCTCCCTCTCTCTCTTTCTCTCCCCCTCCTCCCCTCCTCCCTCTCCCCCCTCTTTTTCTCTCCATAAAAGAAGTCTGAAGGAGAGTTTTACAGTTTTAGTTTTTAAAGGTGAATGTAAGAAAACTGAATGATATACAATAAGCCATATTATAGTTTCTTTTGCTGTCTCTTCCCCTGTCATTTTGCATGAATCTCAAAATAGCCTCAAGTCTAAACACGTATCACCTTTTGATGTCATTGAAGTACGCTATGGTTGTGTATGATTCAGTAAGTATTCCCACGTGTCTGCGTCTCGGGGGTGTGCCTACAAGTCTTTGTCTTGGGATGCGTGTCTGTGGGTGTCTACTTGTATGCGGCTGATGGTGTTTGGAGTGTCTGTATGTCTGTGTCTGCGATATCTGCTTCCCTCTGTCTGTGGTGTCTGTATATCTGTTGAGTGTCTTCTTGACTATGCCTGATGGTCTGTATACGGGGGTGTCTGCAACTCTACATTCCTGTGTCTGTCTGTTGCAGGTCGAGATGATAATCCGATGAGGCGGGAAAACGGAGACCTCGTCGGGGGCAGTTAGGAGCCTCGACCTTGTTCCCAGCCGAAGGCGAGGAAAGCGAAGGAGAAGTTCAAAGAGGAAGAAAGAGACGAGGCAAGAGGGCAGCGAAAGAGCATTAAATGAGAGAGAGAGAGGGATGGATATATATATATATATATATAGATAGATAGATAGATAGATAGATAGATAGATAGATAGATAGATAGATATAGATATCCATTTATGTATTTTCTATTAGCCTATTTCATTACATAGAGATACATCTTATGGTGAGGGTCCAATGTTTTCTTAGTAAAAATAGAAAAGAGAAACAAAAGCCATACTATATTGAGACAGTGAAACCAATTAAATCAATGAAAAGACGTCGGGGAAAATATAATAGTTCCTAATTACAACATTGTACATATTGCTTTTGGTAAAAAAAAAAAAAACTTTTCGCCTATGAGCACAGAGTATAATCCCACCACTGCCACCCATGTAAGACAATATTCATTTAACATTCAATTTTTATCTTGTATCCCATCACAAAGTTTTCTGTTCGAATGTTCAAACTGTATCTATGTTAGCTCTTTTTATTTCTGCCTGTGGCTCTTCTGTGTTTACTCTCGATTTCTGCAAACAGAGACTTTGCTTCCTGAAAATCACAATATTCATTCTGGTGGTGTACGTAAAATATTGATAAAAGCGAGAGATAAATAAATAAAGTTAAATAGATAAATCAAATGGATGATATCAAATGCACACGAAATGTTCAGCTTCCTTCCATGGCTCAATCTATATCCATACAATGCGTATGCTTCATGTTTTGGTTTTGACTACAGATTTATGGCATAATAATTCATCTTTATTAGTTAGAGTCATTTCTAGCAACCACACTAAGAAGGTTGTTGGAGTATCAATGATAATCCTCTTACAATGGGAATGTAAATAATCACAAGTTAATTTCATAAGTAGAAACCAATAAATAAAATATTCTTTCCATATTTTCTATTCTTTTTGTTTCGTGCTAATTTTAGAAGTGTATTAAAGCTGCTATGAATGGCCAACAGTGAATGAAAAATGTGTGTTGCATTTCGCATCTCAATGATCAATGTTTAGCAATAAAGAAATTAGATGTTAATAGGGTAATAACTGCGTGGGGAATAGATGTCGATTTATGCTTTTTGCTTTGAGAATTCCATTTCTGTTTTCTGTGATAAGGATAATAGCAAAAGACGAAAGGAATCGAAGGCAGTGATATGCAGTAGAAAATGATATTTGTTGAGTCATTAATTTAACAATCGCCTAAATAACGGATGCCTTGAAATTGACATTTGAAGAAGGCTTAAGCAGTCATTAGGACAGACCACTATGACATGGACTCAATACCGATAACATGGACAAAATTCCTTAGTTGTGCCATTTTGCTGTTGGTCTTGCTGGCTGCTGTGTTGTTCTGGCGTCCATCATAGCCTTAGGGACGCATTGCTAAGGGATTACAGATGTGGCAACGACTCGTATTGACTTTCACAGCGATAATGATGCTTATTCGGATGTTATAGTCTTTCGTCTCGGATGAAGGGTTCCGCATCTGGTGAGAACCCTGGACTAATATAAACGCTCTCTCTCTCTCTCTAACCCCTCCTCCCCTTCTGTCTCTGTATATATCTATCTATCCACACACACACACACACCCACACACACACACATATAATTCCAGAAGTATGATTCAAGACGTAGAGGAATGAAAACGAAGTTGATCTTAGGTAAATGAGCACTTAGATGCTATGCCAACTAATACAACAACTGCTATTTCTGTTACCGATACCGCTGGTGGTGCTGCTGCTATTATTGCCTCTTATTCCCACTACTATAACTACCACAATTACTAATACAAGTGATAATAAAAAGATCCCTTCCGAATAGCAGTAAATTGTTCTAGAATTAAGAAATAAGAGGAAAAAGTTTAATAGAAAAAGTTCAAACTTTCAAGTCAGAGCAACACCTCGCTTCTACAATTTCTTTAGACAGCGGAATCTATTCAGTTAAAGTCAAATTATTGATTTCAAATAGCCTATTCGCGTGACGATGAATATGTCGGTAAACTTTCATACACGAAAGAGAGCTGCCGCTGGTGCATGTCAGAATGAGTTGATCATTCATTAGCAGTGCAGAAACAGGAGGAATTTACAATAAATGGAAAATGAATCGGCGAATAACTTCCTCACCCTCAAGTACAAAGAAAGAGTAAATAGAGTAATGGAATGTTGCTTAACTTTCCTGATGTTTGTGGATTTGTAGATCACACTCTCCGGAAGAAAAAAAAAAAAAGCAATCTGACGTGAACATGCCGTTGACATGTACGAAAAAATGTTAATTTTGAAGTGTTCTCGTATGCTGTTGTATTGTTCTGGTCCGTCATGGCATTTGTGGCATCTGATGCTGTTATGTATATGGAGTGGTGCCTGCGTGTGTGTCAGTGTGAGTGATTGCGATATGTGAGTGTGATATTGATGTGATTGCGATATGTGAGTGTGATATTGATGAGGATGTGATATTGTGATATTGATGTGGTTGCGACATGTGAGTGTGATATTGATGAGGTTGTGATATTGTGATATTGATGTGGTTGCGACATGTGAGTGTGATAGTGATGTGGTTGCGACATGTGAGTGTGATAGTGATGTGGTTGCGACATGTGAGTGTGATATTGATGAAGTTGTGATATTGTGATATTGATGTGATTGCGATATGTGAGTGTGATATTGATGAGGTTGTGATATTGTGATATTGATGTGTTTGCAATGTGTGAGTGAGATATTAATGTGGTTGCAATATATGAGTGAAATTGATGTAATCGCGATGTGTGTGATATTGATGTGGTTGTGACACACACACACACACACACACACACACACACACACACACACACACACACACACACACACACACACACACACACACACACACACACGCACTCACACATATATATATGAATACAAAGCTGTATCTATGCATGTTTGTGTGTGCATGTCTCAATATGATCGATATCAGAATTTGATTAAAAAATAAACCCTTTGGCTGTTTGTCTGAATACGTAAGATCATAAATATGCTAATGAAAAGAAAAGGAGAAATTTCTGCCGTGTCATTCCCTTCGTCATGTCACTTCATGTCACCTCGCTTTTTGTATCCTCTCTTTTCATTCGCTTCTTTCAAACTCTCTTTAACTTTATTATTTCCCTTTATTTTCATCGCTCTTTTCGTTTTCCCTATTGCATTTTCTATTCTTTCTTGGCACTCCATGTCACCTGTTTTTCTTTCGCTTCTTGCATAGGCCTTTATGATTTTTTAATTTCCTCTATTTTCCTCACTATCTCCATTTTCCGTATTCGTTTCTCTTTTTCTTGTTTTCGATTTTATGTCTTCTCTCCCTTTTCCTGTTTTATTTGTCTTTTTTTCCTGGCATTCTTCCTATTTTCCTATTCTTCGCATTCTTCACCTCTTTCTTGTTTTCCTTTTTTTCTTCTCCAAGTTTTTGTCATCCGTTTTCCTTCCTTATTCCTCTTTCTTTGTAACTTCTCTTATATTCCTTTTCCTTCCAACACTTATAACCCAGTTTCCTTTTGTTCATTTTCATTGCTTTCTCTCTCTATTTTTTCTCACTTTCTTTTTTCCTGTCTTTCCTGTTTTTTTTTCCATTTTCTCTTTTTCCTGATTCCATTCCGTTTTCCTTTCTTTCTTTTTTCTTTCTCCTTCGGGACAGGAGTACAAGAGTCCGAGAGAGCCGTGTGTGAAGGATTCCGGAATGGAAGCAGTTGGGAAAAAAATCTGTCTTTCTCTCTCTCTCTCTGTCTGCCTTTCTCTATCTCTGTCTGTCTTTCTCTCTCTCTATCTCTTTGTCTGTCTCTCTCCTTCTCTATCTCTCTAACTCTGTCTTTCTCTCTCTCTCCCTCTCTTCTCTTTTAGGTATTATATTGAGCACTTGGTATTAGCTTTTCTATCTGCTATTCACGTCAGTCAAGTAAAGATAAAAAGGCAATGTTTACCACGGTGACGAGAGCACCTCAGGGCTTTTGACCCAAAGCTCTATCTTTTACCTGATGTTTTTGCTCTTTGTTTTGGTTTCTCTGTCTTTCTATTTGCCTTTGTTAATTTCTCGTTATTAAATGTTCCGTTTCTCTCTTGCGAAAGAGAGAGTTTTTAAGGTTGTTAATACAACGTTAACAAAGACGAGGAAATTATCAAGCTGCGTTGAGGATAATCCACTAGAAAGAAAAACAAAAACATAAAAATGTGGAAGAACAGATTACAATACTAAGTAAAGAAGGACACATTACACAATATTCATTTAAAACAATTTTCCTAGGACCATAAATCCCTCTGAGTCTATGAAATTTATGAATATATGGCAGTCATGAATATATGACAAAATAGGAAACACATATATGTGTGTGTGTGTGGTTTGTATTTTTCTTCTAGCGATAATGAATCTCTTAATGAGGGAAGTGTCGAATGTGCATTTTTACCTACCCGTTATTTATAGTCAGATATTGTAGTGTTACAAAGGGAAAAGACTGAAATCGTCAAATTATTTAAATTTTTCTTTTCGGATAATGCTTCTCGACATTTAAATATCATAAGGTTTATATTTCATATTCTGTACTTCCTTATGCACTAAATGTTGCCATATATGCTAATGGTGATCAACTAAAACGCGAACTAACAACAGACTGCATTATTTCCTCTGCAACAAAGGGGAAGTTGAGAAGCAGGCATTTCACCAGCAACCGATAGCGTCCCTGACTGACCGGCCAGAACCCGCCTCTTCGCTGCTGCCATCGAGTCCTGATACCAAGTACCGCGCGACGTAAATATGTCTGCCGGAGATACCAAAGCTAGATGAAACATAGTGGGTTTTCTGGCAAAGCTTATTTTAACACAGCAGTTGTTGCGCGGTTACATTAATATGCGTTTCCATATTAATTCTCGAAGTTGGTTCATTCTCTCTCGCACCCTTGCTCTCTGTCTCTCTAGCTTTTATTAATGGAATCATATTTTTTACTTAGACTTTAAGGGTATTGAGTTTGAAAAGACATTTCTAACTACTAATCAGTGGATTACTTTCACGATCTTGCACTGGAATATCAACCGACTTTGTGTTCATTTGGTGTGTATTGAACATTCTCTCTATCAACATCTTCCCATCCTACCTATCTCTCTCTGATATTTCTCCTTCTCTCTCAGTTGTATTCTTCTCCTTGACATATTATTCCATTGCAACATATCCGCGTTCCGACCCGTCCACCTTTTCAGCAGGTTTTACAAAACCCCTTAAAAACTTTCTCTTTCCCTCCCTCTCCCCCTCCCTCTCTCTCTTTCTCTCCCCCTCCTCCCCTCCTCCCTCTCCCCCCTCTTTTTCTCTCCATAAAAGAAGTCTGGAGGAGAGTTTTACAGTTTTTGTTTTAAAGGTGAATATAAGAAAATTGAATGATATACAATAAGCCATATTATAGTTTCTTTTGCTATATTTTCATCTGTCATTTTGCATGAATCTCAAAATAGCCTCAAAGTCTAAACACTATCACCTCTTGATGTCATTGAAGTACGCTATGTTTGTGTATTATTCAGAAAGTACTCCCACGTGTCTGCGTCTTGGGGGTGTGCCTACAAGTCTTTGTCTTGGGATGTGTGTCTGTGGGTGTCTACTTGTGTGCGGCTGATGGTGTTTGGAGTGTCTGTATGTCTGTGTCTGCGATGTCTGCTTCTCTCTGTCTGTGGTGTCTATATCTGTTGAGTGTCTTCTTGACTATGCCTGATGGTCTGTATATGGGGGTGTCTGCAACTCTACATTTCTGTGTCTGTCTTTTGCAGGTCGAGATGATAATCCGATGAGGCGGGAAAACGGAGACCTTGTCGGGGGCAGTTAGGAGCCTCGACCTTGTTCCCAGCCGAAGGCGAGGAAAGCGAAGGAGGAGAAGTTCAAAGAGGAAGAAAGAGACGAGGCAAGAGGGCAGCGAAAGAGCATTAAATGACAGAGAGAGAGAGAGAGAGAGGGATGGATATAGATAGATAGATAGATAGATAGATAGATATAGATATCCATTTATGTATTTTCTATTAGCCTATTTCATTACATAGAGATACATCTTATGGTGAGGGTCCAATGTTTTCTTAGTAAAAATAGAAAAGAGAAACTAAAGCCATACTATATTGAGACAGTGAAACCAATTAAATCAATGAAAAGACGTCGGGGAAAAAATAATAGTTCCTAATTACAACATTGTTCATATTGCTTTTGGTTTAGAAAAACATTTCGCCTATGAGCACAGAGTATAATCCCACCACTGCCACCCATGTAAGACAATATTCATTTAACATTCAATTTTTATCTGGTATCCCATCACAAAGTTTTCTGTTCGAATGTTCAAACTGTATCTATGTTAGCTCTTTCTATTTCTGCCTGTGGCTATTCTGTGTTTACTCTCGATTTCTGCAAACAGAGACTTTGCTTCCTGATAATAACAATATTCATTCTGGTGGTGTATGTAAAATACTGATAACAGCAACAGATAAATAAATAAAGTTAAATAGATAAATCAAATGGATGATATCAAATGCACACGAAATATTGAGCTTCATTCCATGACTCAATCTAGATGCATACAATGCATATGCTTCATGTTTTGGTTTTGACTACAGATTTATGGCATAATAATTCATCTTTATTAGTTAGAGTCATTTCTAGCAAACACACTAAGAAGGTTGTTGGAGTATCAATGATAATCCTCTTACAACGGAAATGTAAATAATCAGAAGTTAATTTCATAAGTTGAAACCAACAAATGATTCTTTCCATATTTTCTATCCTTTTCGTTTCGTACTGATTTTAGGAGTGTATTATAGCCGCTATGAATGGACAACAGTGAATGAAAAATGTGTGTTGCATTTCGCATCTCAATGATCAATGTTTAGCAATAAAGAAATTAGATGTTAATAGGGTAATAACTGCGTGGGGAATAGATGTCGATTTATGCCTTTTGCTTTGAGAATTCCATTTCTGCTTTCTGTGATAAGGATAATAGCAAAAGACGAAAGAAATCGAAGGCAGTGATATGCAGTAGAAAATGATATTTGTTGAGTCATTAATTTAACAATCGCCTAAATAACGGATGCCTTGAAATTGACATTTGAAGAAGGCTTAAGCAGTCATTTAGCCAGACCACTGTGACATGGACTCAATACCGTTAACATGGACAAAATTCCTTAGTTGTGCCATTTTCTGTTGGTCTTGCTGGCTGCTGTGTTGATCTGGCGTCCATCATAGCCTTAGGGACGCATTGCTAAGGGATTGCAGATGTAGCAACGACTCGCATTCACTTTCACAGCGACAATGATGCTTATTCGGATGTTATAGTCTTTCGTCTCGGATGAAGAGGTTGCGAATCTGGTGAGAACCCTGGACTAATATAAACGCTCCCTCTCTCTCTCTCCTCTTACCCCTCCTCCCCTTCTGTCTCTGTATATATCTATCTATCCACACACACACACACACATAATTCCAAAAGCATGATTCAAGACGTAGAGGAATGAAAACGAAGTTGATCTTAGGTAAATGAGCACTTAAATGCAATGCCAACTAATACAACAACTACTATTTCTGTTACCGATACTGCCGGTGGTGGTGCTGCTATTATTGCCTCTTATTCCCACTACTATAACTACCACTACTACTAATACAAGTGATAATAAAAAGATCCCTTCCGAATAGCTATAAATCGTTCTAGAATTAAGAAATAAGAGGAAAAAGTTTGATTGAGAAAGTTCAAAATTTGAAGCCAGAGCAACACCTCGCTTCTACAGTTTCTTTAGACAGCGGAATCTATTCAGTTAAAGTCAAATTATTGATTTCAAATAGCAGATTCGCGTGACGATGAATATGTCGGTAAACTTTCATACACGAAAGAGAGCTGCTGCTGGTGCATGTCAGAATGAGTTGATCATTCGTGAGCAGTGCAGAAACAGGAGGAATTTACAATCAATGAAAAATGAATCGGCGAATAACTTCTTCACCCTCAAGTACAAAGAAAGAGTAACTAGAGTAATGAAATGTCGCTTAACTTTCCTGATGTTTGTGGATTTGTAGATCACTCTCTTTCGTTTTCCCTATTCCATTTTCTATTCTTTCTTGGCACTCCATGTCACCTGTTTTTCTTTCGCTTCTTTCATAGGCCTTTATGATTTTTTAATTTCCTCTATTTTCCTCACTATCTCCATTTTCCGTATTCGTTTTTCTTTTCTTGTTTTTGTTTTTTATGTTTTCTCTCCCTTTTCCTGTTTTATTTTTTCCTGGCATTTTCCTATTCTTCTCATTCTTCATCTTTTTCTTGTTTTCCTTTTTTTCATCCGTTTTCCTTCCTTATCCCTCTTTCTTTGTAACATCTTATATTCCTCTTCCTTCCAACACTTATTACCCAGTTTCCTTTTGTTCGTTTTCATTGCTTTCTCTCTCTATTTTTTTCTCACTTTCTTTTTTCCCTGCCTTTTTTTCTATTTTCTCTTTTTCCTGATTCCATTTACGTTTTCCTTTCTTTCTTCT
The DNA here is from genome assembly GCF_042767895.1 of Penaeus vannamei. Lineage (NCBI taxonomy): Eukaryota > Metazoa > Arthropoda > Malacostraca > Decapoda > Penaeidae > Penaeus > Penaeus vannamei. The sequence goes on along the minus strand of NC_091584.1, from coordinate 8,991,996 downwards.
TTCTCCTCCGGGACAGGAGTACAGGAGTCCGAAATAGCCGTGTTTGAAGGATTCCGGAATGGAAGCAGTTGGAAAAAAAATCTTTCTCTCTCTCTCTGTCTGTCTGTCTTTCTCTTTCTATGTCTGTCTTTCTCTCTCTATCTCTTTGTCTGTCTCTCTCTCGGTCTCTCTCCTTCTCTATCTCTCTCTCTCTCTGTCTTTCTCTCTCTCTCCCTCTCTTCTCCTTTAGGTATTATATTGAGCACTTGGTATTAGCTTTTCTATCTGCTATTCACGTCAGTCAAGTAAAGATAAAAAGGCAATGTTTACCACGGCGACGAGAGCACCTCATGGCTTTTGACCCAAAGCTTTATCTTTTACCTGATGTTTTTGCTCTTTGTTTTGGTTTCTCTGTCTTTCTATTTGCCTTTGTTAATTTCTCGTTAGTAAATGTTCCGTTTCTGTCTTGCGAAAGAGTTTTTTTTTTAAGTTGACAATACAGCGTCAACAAAGACAAGGAAATTATGAAGCTGCGTCGAGGATCATCCACTAGAAAGAAAAACAATCTCAGACGTAAAGAATGTGGAAGAATAGATTACAAGAATAAGTAAATAAGGACACATTACACAATGTTCATTTAAAACAATTTTTATGAAATTTATGAATATATGGCAATTATGAATATATGACAAAATAGGAAACATATATGTGTGTGTGTGTGGTTTGTATTTTTTTTTCTAGTGATAATGAATCTCTTAATGAGGGAAGTGTCGAATGTGCATTTTTACCTACCCGTTATTTATAGTCAGATATTGTAGTGTTACAAAGGGAAAAGACTGAAATCGCCAAATTATTAAAAAAAAAAAAAAAAAAAAAATCGGAAAATGCTTCTCGACATTTAAATATCATGATTAAGGTTTATATTTCATATTCTGTATTTCCTTATGCACTGAATGTTGCCATATATGCTAATGGTGATTAACTGAAACGAGAACCAACAACAGACTGCATTATTTCCTTTGCAACAAAGGGGAAGTTGAGAAGCAGGCATTTCACCAAGCAACCGATAGCGTCCCTGACTGACCGGCCAGAACCCGCCTCTTCGCTGCTGCCATCGAGTCCTGATACCAAGTACCGCGCGCCGTAAATCTGTCTGCCGGAGATACCAAAGCTAGATGAAACATAGTGGGTTTTCTGGAAAAGCTCATTTTAACACTGCAATTGTTGCGCGTTTCCATATTGATTCTCGAAGTTGGTTCATTCTCTCTCGCACCCTTGCTCTCTCTGTCTCTCTAGCTTTTATTAATGGAATCATATTTTTTACTTAGACTTTAAGGGTATTGAGTTTGAAAAGACATTTCTAACTAATAATCAGTGGGTTACTTTCACGATCTTGCACTGGAATATCAACCGACTTTGTGTTCATTTGGTGTGTATTGAACATTCTCTCTTTCAATATCTTCTCATCCTACCTATCTTTCTCTGATATTTCTCCTTCTCTCTCAGTTGTATTCATCTCCTTGACGTATTATTGCATTGGAACATATCCGTGTTCCGACCCGCTCCACCTTTTCAGCAGGTTTTACAAAGCCTCTTAAAAACTTTCTCTTTTCCTGCTTCTCCCCCCCCCCCCCCCCGTCTCTCTCCCTCTCTCTCTCTCTATCTCTCCCCTCCTCCCCTCCTCCCTCTCCCCCCTCTTTTTCTCTCCATAAAAGAAGTCTGGAGGAGAGTTTTACAGTTTTAGTTTTTGAAGGTGAATGTAAGAAAACTGAATGATATACAATAAGCCATATTATAGTTTCTTTTGCTGTCTCTTCCCCTGTCATTTTGCACGAATCTCAAAATAGCCTCAAGTCTAAACACGTATCACCTTTTGATGTCATTGAAGTACGCTATGGTTGTGTATGATTCAGTAAGTACTCCCACGTGTCTGCGTCTCGGGGGTTTGCCTACAAGTCTTTGTCTTGGGATGCGTGTCTGTGGGTGTCTACTTGTGTGCGGCTGATGGTGTTTGGAGTGTCTGTATGTCTGTGTCTGCGATGTCTGCTTCTCTCTGTCTGTGGTGTCTATATCTGTTGAATGTCTTCTTGACTATGCCTGATGGTCTGTATATGGGGGTGTCTGCAACACTACATTTCTGTGTCTGTCTGTTGCAGGTCGAGATGATAATCCGATGAGGCGGGAAAACGGAGACCTCGTCGGGGGCAGTTAGGAGCCTCGACCTTGTTCCCAGCCGAAGGCGAGGAAAGCGAAGGAGAAGTTCAAAGAGGAAGAAAGAGACGAGGCAAGAGGGCAGCGAAAGAGCATTAAATGAGAGAGGGAGAGAGAGAGAGAGAGAGAGAGAGAGAGAGAGAGAGAGAGAGAGAGAGAGAGAGAGAGAGAGAGAGAGAGAGAGAGAGAGATGGATATATAGATAGATAGATAGATAGATAGATAGATAGATAGATAGATAGATAGATATAGATAGATATAGATATCCATTTATGTATTTTCTATTAGCCTATTTCATTACATAGCGATACATCTTATGGTGAGGGTCCAATGTTTTCTTAGTAAAAATAGAAAAGAGAAACAAGAGCCATACTATATTGACAGTGAAACCAATTAAATCAATGAAAAGACTTCGGGGAAAAAATAATAGTTCCTAATTACATCATTGTACATATTGCTTTTGGTTAAAAAAAAACATTTCGCCTATGAGCACAGAGTATAATCCCACCACTGCCACCCATGTAAGACAATATTCATTTAACATTCAATTTTTATCTTGTATCCCATCACAAAGTTTTCTGTTCGAATGTTCAAACTGTATCTATGTTCACTCTTTCTATTTCTGCCTGTGGCTATTGTGTTTACTCTCGATTTCTGCAAACAGAGACTTTGCTTCCTGAAAATCACAATATTCATTCTGGTGGTGTATGTAAAATACTGATAACAGCGAGAGATAAATAAATAAAGTTAAATAGATAAATCAAATGGATGATATCAAATGCACACGAAATGTTCAGCTTCATTCCATGACTCAATCTAGATGCATACAATGCATATGATTCATGTTTTGGTTTTGACTACAGATTTATGGCATAATAATTCATGTTTATTAGTTAGAGTCATTTCTAGCAAACACACTAAGAAAGTTGTTGGAGCATCAATGATAATCCTCTTACAACGGAAATGTAAATAATCACAAGTTAATTTCACAGGTTGAAACCGAGAAATAAATGATTCTTTCCATATTTTCTATCCTTTTTGTTTCGCACTAATTTTAGAAACGTATTAAAGCTGCTATGAATGGCCAACAGTGAATGAAAAATGTGTGTTGCATTTCGCATCTCAATGATCAATGTTTAGCAATAAAGAAATTAGATGTTAATAGGGTAATAACTGCTTGGGGAAGAGATGTGGATTTATGCTTTTTGCTTTGAGAATTCCATTTCTGTTCTCTGTGATAAGGATAATAGCAAAAGACGAAAGAAATCGAAGGGTGATATGCAGTAGAAAATGATATTTGTTGAGTCATTAATTTAACAATCGCCTAAATAACGGATGCCTTGAAATTGACATTTGAAGAAGGCTTAAGCAGTCATTAGGCCAGACCACTATGACATGGACTCAATACCGTTAACATGGACAAAATTCCTTAGTTGTGCCATTTTGCTGTTGGTCTTGCTAGCTGCTGTGTTGTTCTGGCGTCCATTATAGGCTTAGGGACGCATTGCTAAGGGATTACAGCTGTGGCAACGACTCGTATTGACTTTCACAGCGATAATGATGCTTATTCGGATGTTATAGTCTTTCGTCTCGGATGAAGGGTTGCGCATCTGGTGAGAACCCTGGACTAATAAAAACGCTCTCTCTCTCTCTCCTCTAACCCCTCCTTCCCTTCTGTCTCTGTATATATCTATCTATCCACACACACACACATATATAATTCCAAAAGCATGATTCAAGACGTAGAAGAATGAAAACGAAGTTGATCTTAGGTAAATGAGCACTTAAATGTAATGCCAATACAACAACTACTATTTCTGTTACCGATACTGCTGGTGGTGGTGCTGCTATTATTGCCTCCTATTCCCACTGCTATAACTACCACTACTATTAATACATATGATAATAAAAAGATCCCTTCCGAATAGCAGTAAATTGTTCTAGAATTAAGAAATGAGGATGAAGTTAGATTGAAAAAGTTTAAAATTTGAAGCCAGAGCAACACCTCGCTTCGACAATTTCTTTAGACAGCGGAATCTATTCAGTTAAAGTCAAATTATTGATTTCAAATAGCCTATTCGCGTGACGATGAATATGTCGGTAAACTTTCATATACGAAAGAGAGCTGCTGCTGGTGCATGTCAGAATGAGTTGATCATTCATGAGCAGTGGCAGAAACAGGAGGAATTTACAATAAATGGAAAATGAATCGGCCAATAACTTCCTCACCCTCAAGTACAAAGAAAGAGTAACTAGAGTAATGAAATGTCGCTTAACTTTCCTGATGTTTGTGGATTTGTAGATCACACTCTCCGGAAAAAAAAGCAATCTGACGTGAACATGCCGTTGACATGTACGAAATGGCGTCCGTGTTAAATTTGAAGTGTTCTCGTATGCTGTTGTATTGTTCTGGTCCGTCATGGCGTTTGTGGCTCCTGATGCTGTTATGTATATGGAGTGGTGCCTGCGTGTGTGTCAATGTGAGTGATTGCGATACGTGAGTGTGATATTGATGTGGTTGCGACATGTGAGTGTGATATTGATGTGGTTGCAATGTGTGAGTGAGATATTGATGTGGTTGCAATTTGTGAGTGAGATATTGATTCGGTTTCAATGTGTGAGTGAGATATTGATGTGGTTGCGATATATGAGTGAAATTGATGTAATCGCGATATGTGTGATATTGATGTGGTTGTGACAAACACACACACGCACTCACATACATATATATATATGAATACAAATCTGTATCTATGCATGTTTGTGTGTGCGTGTCTCAATATGATTGATATCAGAATTTGATTAAAAAATAAACCCTTTGGCTGTCTGTCTGAATACGTAACACCATAAATATGCTAATGAACAGAAAAGGAGAAATTTCTGCCGTGTCATTCCCTTCGTCATGTCACTTCATGTCACCTCGCTTTTTGTATCCTCTCTTTTCATTCGCTTCTTTCAAACGCTCTTTAGCTTTTTTAAAATTTTCCTCTATTTTCATCGCTCTTTTCGTTTTCCCTATTCCATTTTCTATTCTTTCTTGGCAGTTTATGTCACCTGTTTTTCTTTCGCTTCTTTCATAGGCCTTTATAATTTTTTAATTTCCTCTATTTTCCTCACTATCTCCATTTTTCGTATTCGTTTCTCTTTTTTTGTTTTCGATTTGATGTCTTCTCTCCCTTTTCCTGTTTTATTTGTCTTTTTTCCTGGCATTCTTCCTATTTTCCTATTCTTCGCATTCTTCACCTTTTTCTTGTTTTCCTTTTATTCTTCTCCAAGTTTTTGTTATCCGTTTTCCTTCGTTATTCCTCTTTCTTTGTAACTTCTCTTATATTCCTTTTCCTTCCAACACTTATAACCCAATTTCCTTTTGTTCATTTTCATTACTTTCTCTCTCTCAATTTTTTCTCACTTTCTTTTTTCCTGTCTTTTCTGTTTTTTCCATTTTCTCTTTTTCCTGATCCCATTCCGTTTTCCTTTCTTTCTTTCTTCTTTCTCCTTCGGGACAGGAGTACAGGAAAAAAAATCTGTCTTTCTCTTTCTCTGTCTGTCTTTCTCTCTATATATATCTTTGTCTGTCTCTCTCTCTGTCTCTCTCCTTCTCTCTCTCTCTCTGTCTTTCTCTCTCTCTCCCTCTCTTCTCTTTTAGGTATTATATTGAGCACTTGGTATTAGCTTTTCTATCTGCTATTCACGTCAGTTAAGTAAAGATGAAAAAAGGCAATGTTTACCACGGCGACGAGAGCACCTCAGGGCTTTTGACCCAAAGCTTTATCTTTTACCTGATGTTTTTGTTCTTTGTTTTGGTTTCTCTGTCTTTCTATTTGCCTTTGTTAATTTCTCGTTATTAAATGTTCCGTGTCTCTCTTGCGAAAGAGAGAATTTTTAAGTTGATAAAACAGCATCAACAAAGACAAGGAAATTATGAAGCTGCGTCGAGGATCATCCACTAGAAAGAAAAACAATCTCAGACGTAAAGAATGTGGAAGAATAGAATACAAGAATAAGTAAATAAGGACACATTACACAATGTTCATTTAAAACAATTTTCCTAGGACCATAAATCCGTCCGATTCTATGAAATTTATGAATATATGGCAATTATGAATATATGACAAAATAGGAAACATATATGTGTGTGTGTGTGGTTTGTATTTTTCTTCTAGCGATAATGAATCTCTTAATGAGGGAAGTGTCGAATGTGCATTTTTACTTACTCGCTATTTATAGTCAGATATTGTAGTGTTACAAAGGGAAAAGACTGAAATCGTCAAATTATTTAATTTTTTCTTTTCGGAAAATGCTTCTCGACATTTAAATATCATAAGGTTTATATTTTATATTCTGTATTTCCTTATCCACTGAATGTTGCCATATATGCTAATGGTGATCAACTAAAACGAGAACTAAGAACAGACTGCATTCTTCCCTCTGCAACAAAGGGGAAGTTGAGAAGCAGGCATTTCACCAAGCAACCGATAGCGTCACTGACTGACCGGCCAGAACCCGCCTCTTCGCTGCTGCCATCGAGTCCTGATACCAAGTACCGCGCGCCGTAAATCTGTCTGCCGGAGATACCAAAGCTAGATGGAACATTGTGGGTTTTCTGGCAAAGCTTATTTTAACACCAGTTGTTGCGCGTTTCCATATTAATTCTCGATGTTGGTTCATTCTCTCTCGCACCCTTGCTCTCTCTGTCTCTCTAGCTTTTATTAATGGAATCATATTTTTTTACTTAGACTTTAAGGGTATTGAGTTTGAAAAGACATTTCTAACTAATAATCAGTGGGTTACTTTCACGATCTTGCACTGGAATATCAACCGACTTTGTGTTCATTTGGTGTGTATTGAACATTCTCTCTTTCAACATCTTCTCATCCTACCTATCTTTCTCTGATATTTCTCCTCTCTCAGTTGTATTCATCTCCTTGACATATTATTGCATTGCAACATATCCGCGTTCCGACCCGCTCCACCTTTTCAGCAGGTTTTACAAAATCCCTTAAAAACTTTCTCTTTCCCTCCCTCTCCCCCTCCCTCTCTTTCTTTCTCTCCCTCTCCTCCCCTCCTCCCTCTCCCCCCTCTTTTTCTCTCCATAAAAGAAGTCTGGAGGAGAGTTTTACAGTTTTAGTTTTTGAAGGTTAATGTAAGAAAACTGAATGATATACAATAAGCCATATTATAGTTTCTTTTGCTGTCTCTTCCCCTGTCATTTTGCATGAATCTCAAAATAGCCTCAAGTCTAAACACATATCACCTTTTGATGTCATTGAAGTACGCTATGGTTGTGTATGATTCTGTGAGTACTCCCACCTGTCTGCGTCTCGGGGGTGTGCCTACATGTCTTTGTCTTGGGATGTGTGTCTGTGGGTGTCTACTTGTGTGCGGCTGATGGTGTTTGGAGTGTCTGTATGTCTGTGTCTGCGATGTCTGCTTCTCTCTGTCTGTGGTGTCTGTATATCTGTTGAGTGTCTTCTTGACTATGCCTGATGGTCTGTATATGGGGGTGTCTGCAACTCTACATTTCTGTGTCTGTCTGCTGCAGGTCGAGATGATAATCCGATGAGGCGGGAAAAAGGAGACCTTGTCGGGGGCAGTTAGGAGCCTCGACCTTGTTCCCAGCCGAAGGCGAGGAAAGCGAAGGAGGAGAAGTTCAAAGACGAAGAAAGAGACGAAGCAAGACCGCAGCGAAAGAGCATTAAATGAGAGTGGGAGAGAGAGAGAGAGAGAGAGAGAGAGAGAGAGAGAGAGAGAGAGAGAGAGAGAGAGAGAGAGAGAGAGAGAGAGAGAGATCCATTTATGTAATTTCTATTAGCCTATTTCATTACATAGAGATACATCTTATGGTGAGGGTCCAATGTTTTCTTAGTAAAAATAGAAAAGAGAAACAAAAGCCATACTATATTGAGACAGTGAAACTAATTAAATCAATGAAAAGACGTCGGGGAAAATATAATAGTTCCTAATTACAACATTGTACATATTGCTTTTGGTAAAAAAAATCAAAACATTTCGCCTACGAGCACAGAGTATAATCCCACCACTGCCACCCATGTAAGACAATATTCATTTAACATTCAATTTTTATCTGGTATCCCATCACAAAGTTTTCTGTTCGAATGTTGAAACTGTATCTATGTTAGCTCTTTCTATTTCTGTCTGTGGCTGTTCTGTGTTTACTCTCGATTTCTGCAAACAGAGACTTTGCTTCCTGAAAATCACAATATTCATTCTGGTGGTGTATGTAAAATATTGATAACAGCGAGAGATAAATAAATAAAGTTAAATAGATAAATCAAATGGATGATATCAAATGCACACGAAATGTTCAGCTTCATTCCATGACTCAATCTAGATGTATACAATACATATGCTTCATGTTTTGGTTTTGATTACAGATTTATGGCATAATGATTCATCTTTATTAGTTACAGTCATTTCTAGCAAACACACTAAGAAGGTTGTTGGAATATGAATGATAATCCTCTTACAATGGAAATGGAAATAATCACAAGTTAATTTCATAAGTTAAAACCAACAAATAAATGATTATTTCCATATTTTCTGTCCTTTTTGTTTCGTACTAATTTTAGAAGTGTATTAAAGCTGCTACGAATGGCCAACTGTGAATGAAAAATGTGTGTTGCGTTTCGCATCTCAATTATCAATGTTTAGCAATAAAGAAATTAGATGTTAATAGGGTAATAACTGCGTGGGGAAGAGATGTGGATTTATGCTTTTTGCTTTGAGAATTCCATTTCTGTTTTCTGTGATAAGGATAATAGCAAAAGACGAAAGAAATCGAAGGGTGATATGCAGTAGAAAATGATATTTGGTGAGTCATTAATTTAACAATCGCCTAAATAACGGATGCCTTGAAATTGACATTTGAAGAAGGCTTAAGCAGTCATTTAGCCAGACCATTGTGACATGGACTCAATACCGATAACATGGACAAAATTCCTTAGTTGTGCCATTTTGCTGTTGGTCTCGCTGGCTGCTGTGTTGTTCTGGCGTCCATCATAGCCTTAGGGACGCATTGCTAAGGGATTGCAGATGTGGCAACGACTCGCATTCACTTTCACAGCGATAATGATGCTTATTCGGATGTTATAGTCATTCGTCTCGGATGAAGGGTTGCGCATCTGGTGAGAACCCTGGACTAATATAAACGCTCCCTCTCTCTCTCTCCTCTTACCCCTCCTCCCCTTCTGTCTCTGTATATATCTATCTATCCACACACACACACACACACAATTCCAAAAGCATGATTCAAGACGTAGAAGAATGAAAACGAAGTTGATCTTAGGTAAATGAGCACTTAAATGCAATGCCAACTAATACAACAACTGCTATTTCTGTTACCGATACTGCTGGTGGTGGTGCTGCTATTATTGCCTCTTATTCCCACTACTATTACTACCACTACTACTAATACAAGTGATAATAAAAAGATCCCTTCCGAATAGCTATAAATCGTTCTAGAATTAAGAAATAAGAGGAAAAAGTTTGATTGAAAAAGTTCAAAATTTGAAGCCAGAGCAACACCTCGCTTCTACAATTTCTTTAGACAGCGGAATCTATTCAGTTAAAGTCAAATGATTGATTTCAAATAGCCTATTCACGTGACGATGAATATGTCGGTAAACTTTCATACACGAAAGAGAGCTGCTGCTGGAGCATGTCAGAATGAGTTGATCATTCATGAGCAGTGGCAGAAACAGGAGGAATTTACAATAAATGGAAAATGAATCGGCCAATAACTTCCTCACCCTCAAGTACAAAGAAAGAGTAACTAGAGTAATGAAATGTCGCTTAACTTTCCTGATGTTTGTGGATTTGTAGATCACACTCTCCGGAAAAAAAAGCAATCTGACGTGAACATGCCGTTGACATGTACGAAATGGCGTCCGTGTTAAATTTGAAGTGTTCTCGTATGCTGTTGTATTGTTCTGGTCCGTCATGGCGTTTGTGGCTCCTGATGCTGTTATGTATATGGAGTGGTGCCTGCGTGTGAGTCAATGTGAGTGATTGCGATATGTGAGTGTGATATTGATGTGATTGCGATATGTGAGTGTGATATTGATGTGATTACGATATGTGAGTGTGATATTGATGTGGTTGTGATATTGATGTGATTGCGATGTGTATGATATTGATGAGGTTGTGATATTGTGATATTGATGTGATTGCGATGTGTGAGTGTGATATTGATGAGGTTGTGATATTGTGATATTGATGTGGTTGCAATGTGTGAGTGAGATATTGATGTGGTTGCGATATATGAGTGAAATTGATGTAATCGCGATATGTGTGATACTGATGTGCTTGTGACACACACACACGCACACACACATACATATATAAATTCAAATCTGTATCTATGCATGTTTGTGTGTGCATGTCTCAATATGATCGATATCAGAATTTGATTTAAAAATAAACCCTTTGGCTGTCTGTCTGAATACGTAAGACCATAAATATGCTGATGAACAGAAAAGGAGAAATTTGTGCCGTGTCATTCCCTTCGTCATGTCACTTCATGTCACCTCGCTTTTTGTATCCTCTATTTTCATTCGCTTCTTTCAAACGCTCTTTAGCTTTTTTTATTTGCCTTTATTTTCATCGCTCTTTTCGTTTTCCCTATTCCATTTTCTATTCTTTCTTGGCACTCCATGTCACCTGTTTTTCTTTCGCTTCTTGCATAGGCCTTTATGATTTTTTAATTTCCTCTATTTCCTCACTATCTCCATTTTCCGTATTCGTTTCTCTTTTCTTGTTTTCGATTTTATGTCTTCTCTCCCTTTTCCTGTTTTATTTGTCTTTTTTTTCCTGGCATTCTTCCTATTTTCCTATTCTTCTCATTCTTCACCTTTTTCTTGTTTTCCTTTTATTCTTCTCCAAGTTTTTGTCATCCGTTTTCTTTCCTTATTCCTCTTTCTTAAATAACTTCTCTTATATTCCTTTTCCTTCCAACACTTATAACCCAGTTTCCTTTTGTTCATTGTCCTTGCTTTCTCTCTCTCTATTTTTTTCTCACTTTCTTTTTTCCTGTCTTTTCTGTTTTTTTCCATTTTCTCTTTTTCCTGATTCCATTCCGTTTTCCTTTCTTTCATTCTTCTTTCTCCTTCGGGACAGGAGTACAGGAGTCGGAGAGAGCCGTGTGTGAAGGATTCAGGAATGGAAGCAGTTGGGAAAAAAATCTGTCTTTCTCTCTCTCTCTCTCTCTCTGTCTGTCTTTCTCTCTCTCTATCTCTTTGTCTGTCTCTCTTCTTCTCTATCTCTCTCTCTCTCTCTCTGTCTTTCTCTCTCTCTCCCTCTCTTCTCTTTAAGGTATTATATTGAGCACTTGGTATTAGCTTTTCCATCTGCTATTCACGTCAGTCAAGTAAAGATAAAAAGGCAATGTTTATCACGGCGACGAGAGCACCTCAGGGCTTTTGACCCAAAGCTTTATCTTTTACCTGATGTTTTTGCTCTTTGTTTTGGTTTCTCTCTTTCTATTTGCCTTTGTTAATTTCTCGTTATTAAATGTTCCGTTTCTCTCTTACGAAAGAGAGAGTTTTTAAGTTGATAAAACATCGTCAACAAAGACAAGGAAATTATGAAGCTGCGTCGAGGATCATCCACTAGAAAGAAAAACAATCTCAGACGTAAAGAATGTGGAAGAATAGATTACAAGAATAAGTAAATAAGGACACATTACACAATGTTCATTTAAAACAATTTTCCTAGGACCATAAATCCTTCTGAGTCTATGAAATTTATGAATATATGGCAATCATGAATATATGACAAAATAGGAAACATATATATGTGAGTGTGTGTGTGTGTGGTTTGTATTTTTCTTCTAACGATAATGAATCTCTTAATGAGGGAAGTGTCGAATGTGCATTTTTACCTGCCCGTTATCTATAGTCAGATATTGTAGTGTTACAAAGGGAAAAGACTGAAATCGCCATATTATTAGATGATTTTTTTTTTTTTTTTTTGAAAATGTTTCTCGACATTTAAATATCAGGATTAAGGTTTATATTTCATAATCTGCATTTCCTTATGCACTGAATGTTGCCATATATGCTAATGGTCATCAACTAAAACGAGAACCAACAACAGACTGCATTCTTCCCTCTGCAACAAAGGGGAAGTTGAGAAGCAGGCATTTCACCAGCAACCGTGGGTTTTCTGGAAAAGCTTATTTTAATACAGCAATTGTTGCGCGGTTCCATATTGATTCTCGAGGTTGGTTCATTCTCTCTCGCACCCTTGCTCTCTCTGTCTCTCTAGCTTTTATTAATGGAACCATATTTTTTTACTTAGACATTAAGGGTATTGAGTTTGAAAAGACATTTCTAACTAATAATCAGTGGATTACTTTCACGGTCTTGCACTGGAATATCAACCGACTTTGTGTTCATTTGGTGTGTATTGAACATTCTCTCTTTCAACATCTTCCTATCCTACTTGTCTTTCTCTGATATTTCTCCTTCTCTCTCAGTTGTATTCATCTCCTTGACATATTATTGCATTGCAACATACCCGCGTTCCGACACGCTCCACCTTTTCAGCAGGTTTTACAAAACCTCTTAAAAACTTTCACTTTCCTTCCCTCTCCCCTCCCTCTCTCTCTCTTTCTCTCCCCCTCCTCCCCTCCTCCCTCTCCCCCCTCTTTTTCTCTCCATAAAAGAAGTCTGGAGGAGAGTTTTACAGTTTTAGTTTTTGAAGGTGAATGTAAGAAAACTAAATGATATACAATAAGCCATATTATGGTTTCTTTTGCTGTCTCTTCCCCTGTCATTTTGCATGAATCTCAAAATAGCCTCAAGTCTAAACACGTATCACCTTTTGATGTCATTGAAGTACGCTATGTTTGTGTATGATTCTGTAAGTCTTCCCACGTGTCTGCGTCTCGGGGGTGTGCCTACAAGTCTTTGTCTTGGGATGTGTGTCTGTGGGTGTCTACTTGTGTTCGGCTGGTGGTGTTTGGAGTGTCTGTATGTCTGTGTCTTCGATGTCTGCTCGTCTCTGTCTGTGGTGTCTGTATATCTGTTGAGTGTCTTCTTGACTATTCCTGATCGTATATGGGGGTGTCTGCAACTCTACATTTCTGTGTCTGTCTGTTGCAGGTCGAGATGATAATCTGATGAGGCGGGAAAACGGAGACCTTGTCGGGGGCAGTTAGGAGCCTCGACCTTGTTCCCAGCCGAAGGCGAGGAAAGCGAAGGAGGAGAAGTTCAAAGAGGAAGAAAGAGACGAGGCAAGAGGGCAGCGAAAGAGCATTAATTGAGAGAGAGAGAGAGAGGGATGGATATAGATAGATAGATAGATAGATAGATAGATAGATAGATAGATAGATAGATAGATAGATAGATAGATAGATAGATAGATAGATAGATATAGATATCCATTTATGTATTTTCTATTAGCCTATTTCATTACATAATGATACATCTTATGGTGAGGGTCCAATGTTTTCTTAGTAAAAATAGAAAATAGAAACAAAAGCCATACTATATTGAGACAGTGAAACCAATTAAATCAATGAAAAGATGTCGGGGAAAAATAAATGTTCCTAATTACAACATTGTACATATTGCTTTTGGTAAAAAAAAAAAAAAAAAAAAAAATCACCTATGAGCACAGAGTATAATCCCACCACTGCCACCCATGTAAGACAATATTAATTTAACATTCAATTTTTATCTTCTATCCCATCACAAAGTTTTCTGTTCGAATGTTCAAACTGTATCTATGTTAGCTCTTTCTATTTCTGCCTGTGGCTATTCTGTGTTTACTCTCGATTTCTGCAAACAGAGACTCTGCTTCCTGAAAATCCCAATATTCATTCTGGTGGTGTATGTAAAATATTGATAACAGCGAGAGATAAATAAATAAAGTTAAATAGATAAATTAAATGGATGATATCAAATGCACACGAAATGTTCAGCTTCATTCCATGACTCAATCTAGATGCATACAATGCATATGCTTCATGTTTGGTTTTGACTACAGATTTATGACATAATGATTCATCTTTATTAGTTAGTCATTTCTAACAAACACACTAAGAAAGTTATTGGAGTATCAATGATAATCCTCTTACAATGGAAATGTAAATAATCACATTAATTTCATAAGCTGAAACCAACAAATAAATGATTCTTTCCATATTTTCTATCCCTTTTTATTTCGTACTAATTTTAGAAGTGTATTAAAGCTGCTATGAATGGACAACAGTGAATAAAAATGTGTGTTGCATTTCGCATCTCAATTATCAATGTTTAGCAATAAAGAAATTAGATAGTTCTGTTTTCTGTGATAAGGATAATAGCAAAAGACGAAAGAAATCGAAGGCAGTGATATGCAGTAGAAAATGATATTTGTTGAGTCATTAATTTAACAATCGCCTAAATAACGGATGCCTTGAAATTGACATTTGAAGAAGGCTTAAGCAGTCATTAGGACAGACCACTATGACATGGACTCAATACCGTTAACATGGACAAAATTCCTTAGTTGTGCCATTTTGCTGTTGGTCTCGCTGGCTGCTGTGTTGTTCTGGCGTCCATCATAGCCTTAGGGACGCATTGCTAAGGGATTACAGATGTGGCAACGACTCGTATCGACTTTCACAGCGATAATGATGCTTATTCGGATGTTATAGTCTTTCGTCTCGGATGAAGGGTTGCGCATCTGGTGAGAACCCTGGGCAGATATACACGCTCTCTCTCTCACTCTCCTTGAGCCACTCCTCCCCCTTCTGTCTTTGGATATATCTGTCTATCCACACACACACACACACACACACACACACACACACACACACACACACACACACACACACACACATACACACACACACACACACACACACACGCTCGCGCGCGCGCGCGCACGCACACATATTCCAAAATCATGATTCAAGACGTAAAAGAGTGAAAACGAAGTTGAACTACTACTATTTCTTCTACCGATACTACTGGTGGTGGTGCTGTTATTATTCCCTCTTATTCCCACTACTATAACTACCACTACTACTAATACAAGTGATAATAAAAAGATCCCTTCCGAATAGCAGTAAATTGTTCTAGAATTAAGAAATAAGAGGAAAAAGTTTGATTGAGAAAGTTCAAAATTTGAAGCCAGAGCAACACCTCGCTTCTACAATTTCTTTAGACAGAGGAATCTATTCAGTTAAAGTCAAATTATTGATTTCAAATAGCCTATTCGCGTGACGATGAATATGTCGGTAAACTTTCATACACGAAGGAGAGCTGCTGCTGGTGCATGTCAGAATGAGTTGATCATTCATGAAATCAGTGCAGAAACAGGAGGAATTTACAATCCATGGAAAATGAATCGGCGAATAACTTCCTCACCCTCAAGTACAAAGAAAAAGTAACTTGAGTAATGAAATGTCGCTTAACTTTCCTGATGTTTGTGGATTTGTAGATCACTCTCCCCGGTAAAAAAAAAAAAAAAAAAAAAAAAAAAGCAATCTGACGTGAACATGCCGTTGACATGTACGAAATGGCGTCCGTGTTAATTTTGAAGTGTTCTCGTATGCTGTTGTATTGTTCTGGTCCGTCATGGCGTTTGTGGCTCCTGATGCTGTTATGCATATGGAGTGGTGCCTGCGTGTGTGTCAGTGTGAGTGATTGCGATATGTGAGTGTGATATTGATGTGGTTGCGACATGTGAGTATGATATTGATAAGGTTGTGATATTGATGTGATTACGATGTGTGAGTGTGATATTGATGTTGCGACATGTGAGTGTGATATTAATGAGGTTGTGATATTGTGATACTGATGTAGTTGTGATATGTGAGTGTCATATTGATGTGGTTGCATTGTGTGAGTGTAATATTGATGTGGTTGTGATATGTCAGTGTGATATTGATGTGGTTGCAATGTGTGAGTGAGATATTGATATGGTTGCGATATATGAGCGTGAAATTGATGTAATCGCGATATGTGTGATATTGACGTGGTTGCGATATGCGAGTGTGTTATTGACGTGATTGTGATACATGAGTGTGATTGTAAATTGTGGGTGATTTTGGCGTTCCGTGCGAGTTACCGCGATCTTTGGTCCATCGCCTTGGGTCAGTTTCAGTCGGTCCGGTACACGAAGGGCTCGACCGAAGGGAAGACGGACCAGGCAAGAAAAGAAACCTTTAAGAGTCCGATACAGACGGAGAGGAATGCGCTCGCCTTGCCTCTTCCACTTGACTTGCTGCCTCTCTTATCTCCTTCCTTCCTTACCTCTTTGTTTTCTGCATATCCCCTCTTCCCTTCCTTTCTTTAGTCTTAGTTTTCTTTTTCTTTTTTTTCTCTTCGGTGCGGAATTTAGGGAGAGCTCTTCTCGGAAAAAAGATTCTGTAACAGGGAGATTTGACTGAAATCGTTGAAATTAAGAAACATCTCAATTTATTTTTCCTTTTATTCGTTTCTCTCTCCTTCCCTCCCTGTGCTTTTCTTTGCTTTCTCGACATTCCTCTTATCTTTTCCCACTTCTCTCATTATCTTTGATCTCTTCCCTCCCCCCCCTTTTTATAAATAGCTAATTATATCTTTGTCATTCTTCACCAGTTTTGCTTTTATCTCCCTCTCTTTCTCTTTCGCATCGAGAATTCTATCATCTTTTTCTACCCCAATCTTTCTCTCTCTTTCATTAGCCCTTAACTCTCTCTCTCTCTTCTCGCTGTCCGTCTTTTTGTAAAACAGGAAATACCGAATAATGGTTCTGGAAATTTCGAATATGCAAAATGTAAATATTACACTAAGCAAACCGCCTGCACTCAGGGGGTAGTCTAATAGTGAAGTATGGAGGTTATCATTTCTGTTTAATAAAGGGAAGTTTACATAGCAAATGGTAGTTGCAATTGTTAATGTTCGTAATATTTATGAAACGACTGAAGTTTTTTTTTTTTTTTTTTTTTTTTTTTTTTTTTTTGATCGATGAAGTTTCATGATATGATGTTCAGGCATTTACAATCTGCTGTAAACAGAGATTTTTTTTCGCTCTCTGACAAGCTGGAGTCTTCAGTACTTGTTTCGCATTGTGGTTTCATTTTTTTTCCTTCATATGTATATGCGTTATGTACTGCCCTGTTGAGACCGTCTTTCTCACCTGCATATATCTTTACATCTCTCTCTCTCTCTCTTTCTGTCCATCTACCTATCTGTTGATATATCTGTCAATACTTATCTCTCTTTCTCTGTGTCTGTCAACCCTTTGTCTCTCTCCCGCTTTCGCACCATTCACCCTGGGTCAATAAAGCGCGTTGCAAAGGTAGCAACGACAGAGAAAACGTGCAAGTAAAAACAACAAATCAAATACTACGAACTCCCGGTGGCAACAGTGTGTATCAGAGATCAAGGAATCCCTTCGCAGACACTCGAGGAATAAAGTTGTCTTCGTCTCGTGTAGCATTTACGCTGTCTTTGTAATTACATTTCACGTTGGATCCTGCGCGCGCGTTCTTTGTACCACGAAGCGCTGTGAGGAGCTGGTGTTGCATATTCCAAGGCACTCACCT
>NC_091584.1:8969265-8971765 GCF_042767895.1 Penaeus vannamei | reverse complement strand
CGAGGTGTTCACTTTGCCACACCTTATTGCTTCATTCTTTTTTCTGAAAAATATTCTTACTTCCTGCGCACACACACGCCACGTACTCACACTCACTCACGCAGAGAGTACTTTCAGATAAGCAGAACAAACCATCTGCTATTAACGCCATGCTTTCTCTCTCTTTTTCTCTTTCTTTCTTTCTTCTCTCTCTGTTTCAAGAGGAATGTGACCCGGTGAGAAGCCCGGGACTGACACTTGACCCGCATTTTGACCTTTAACCTCGTGTTCCGTGTTGTTTCAACGCTTCTAATTCAACTTGCACAGGTCTTATGAGACTATAAGTGACTGATGTTTATACTACAAGAAAGTACACACCAAGGAACAAATAATATCCTACGTGAATCTGTAATTCAAGAAAATGACGGGAAATGGACAGAACGTTTGATCAGCAAAGGCAGACAATGCAAAGTCAACTGGGCACACTTTCGAACAATAGAACACTCTGACACTCTTACACATGTTTGTATTCCGTGTCTGTTCTCTTCCAGTCTTAAACCTTTAGTCAAACGCTTTTGAAACCTTTTTACACCATCCGAGTCACAGGAACTGGTCGACACTATTACCAACGACCTGTGTGATCTCTTTTTCCTATTGGAATTTACAATACTTTCATAAATTTTAAGATACTTAAATATACCGCAAAGAAACAGCGGGCAGTGCAGGAGCTTATGATTTAAACGTAGCGTTATTTAGGCATCAGTGAACGGAAATAATCTGGCGAGAAAATGCTGCTGACGATGTGTATATACTTCCCACCAGGCGCTGCTATTTGCCATTTGAAATATGTTCTCAGAAGCTTTTGTATAATCTGCTCCGCCACGGCCTCTCTGTAACTGGATTATGACTGATTCTGAATATTCACATGGAAACTACGGAACTGTTTCTGTTCACGTCGTGTAATGGCTTGTGTGTGTGTGTGTGTGTGTGTGTGTGTGTGTGTGTGTGTGTGTGTGTGTGTGTGTGTGTGTGTGTGTGTGTGTGTGTGTGTGTGTGTGTGTGTGTGTGTGTTGACAAAGAGGAATGCGCTAAGCTTCCTTTGTCACTTCTCACTCGAATGAAAGAACATTCTCGTGAGGAACCGAAATTAATATTTCTTTGTTCTTTTTAACTATCTATCTCCCTATTTTTTAGAATAAAAAAATTGTACCAACATACAAAATTTTGAAAAAGGAGAAGTTATAGTTTTTGATTTCACATAAAAAATCAATAGAAAACCATTGTAATCCTTCATATGTTGGTATATTTAATTAGAAGTAAAACAGTGTGGGAGTTTCAAATAAAATGTATGAATTACCTAACTACTTTGCAAAGCTGTGGAATCTTTCAAATATATTTCTGAGATTCAGTCAAAATATATTTTTCTTGTTACATACATTGATCTTCATTTGAAAAGTGAATGAAATATATCAATAAATCAAGATAAACTTTTTCTTTTTTTTTTATCCTGTAATGTTATAGTATTGAGGTACTAAATGATTTTTGAAAATATTTATCACACCGAAGTCATCACCACGTCATATGACTCGGACACGCTGGATATTCTCATCATGTCGTTCCAACGACCGTTATAATCGACTTGAAATCTTACCCATATCGAATGAACATGCATTTAATGCATTGATAATATTCGCAATAGAAGTCGTATCAAGATGCTTACGATGGGATTTGTAATTAATGAAAATTTAAAATCTAAAATTCAAATCCCCATCTGATACTGCGTGAAATATATTTGAAAATTATCGCGCTCTGATTGGCTTCCCGAAATACATCGAAATGTATCAGGATAGAAGCATACAGTGTGTTATAAACCGAAAAGATGTCTTTATAGGTTCCAATAAAGTGCACGTAAAGGGCAAACATGTATCAAAGTTTGAGAGACTTCGGAAATGCTGAAAAAAAAAGCTTTTTGCTATATATATACCTCTCCCAATTAGGAGTTCTGTCTGTCTACCAGTCCTTCTCCCCAATAGGCCACTTCAATACAAGAGTGAATGTGTGACCCAATGGAGAGAATACCTCAAGCACTTGACCCAAATCCTTTCGTCTAATATATTTGCCTTTTACTTTTAATAGCATCTTCTTTCTTTGGTTTTCATTACTTATTTTTCCGAAGAATATAAATCGCCATCTTTATTATTTCACTCTTTTTATATTTTTAAAGAATAAGCCCAATATATATATATATATATATATATATATATATATATATATATATATATATATATATATATATATATATATATTTTAACAAGAACATCGCAATAGTGCCATATAACCTTTATCTCTAGCACATTTATCAGTTTTAACCATTAACCCGTAACCATTAACACATCGTTAAGAAAGAAAACGAAAATTGACATATTTCGTCACAGAGAATTCGTAAAATAACGCTTAAAAGTACAATACAACAAGGAAATGTGATTCTTATAACAGAATCCTATAAACCAGTGGTTCCCAA
>NC_091584.1:8951765-8961765 GCF_042767895.1 Penaeus vannamei | reverse complement strand
CTATTTCAAGAATATCCGAACCAGAAACGGAGGGAAATGGCCGTGCAGCCAAGAGCGTACACTACAATAGCTCTTATTCATCTTATATAATTGTTTATCGTCTTGTCCATTCTCTATTCTTGCAACGATTTTTATAACTTGGCAGTCAATAAATAAGTTACGACTGAGTACAAGCAACTATCCGACATTTTGGTCATTAATTTGCACGGATTCCTTTTCCCGTTTTCTTTGATTTCTTGCACAAGGGGGAACTGTTGCAATTCACAATCATTCGATACCAGAGTACACAATCATCATGCAACTGATTAGGGCGCGAGAGCAGGGTGAGGGCACTGAATTAATCTCGAAAAGGAAATTAATCTGGACTAATGTTTATTCATTCCCCAGTACTTAGCTACAGTAACGTTCATAATAACATTCGTGGATTTATTTAGCTCTTATTGAACAAACGTGTTAAAAAATGCCTTACATGTTGCTATGGTCGACCTCATATGTGCTTTCTAGTTGTTGTTGAATCATTGCGGTCCGTCACATGGTCTATGATAATGGTTCACGTCAGACTATCATGTTATTCACAAGGAAACAATAAACAATGCTTCTGTTTGTGTGTGTGTGATAGCGTGTGTATGTGTGCCAGGGTTACGTTCCGTAGTTCATTCTTTGCCTTCAATACAAACCGATCTGGTGTATGTAAGATGCAATTCAAGAGCCTTGAATCAAGTGTGAGAGGAAGAGAGAGAGAGAGAGAGAGAGAGAGAGAGAGAGAGAGAGAGAGAGAGAGAGAGAGAGAGAGAGAGAGAGAGAGAGAGAGAGAGAGAGAGAGAAATAGAGAGAGAAAGAGATAATAGAAAAATAGGAGAAACAGAGAGAGCATAGAGAAAGAGAAACAGTCAGAAAGACAGAGAAAGAGTGAAAGAAAAAAAGGGCGAGAAAGAAAAAGGGGAGAGATAGATAGAAAGGGAGAGAGAGAGAGAGAAAGAGAGAGAGAGAGAGAGAGAGAGAGAGAGAGAATGAGTGAGTGAGAGAGAGAGAGAAAGAGAGAGGGGGGGTAGGAGAGAACGAGAAAGTTTGTATGAGAGAGAGAGAGAGAGAGAGAGAGATAGAGAGAGAGAGAGAGAGAGAGAGGACGAGAGAAAGACAGAGGGAGAAAGGGGGGGGGGGAGAAAGAGAGAGAGTTTGTATGAGAGAGAGAGAGAGAAAGGGAAAAGCTACAACGTCTGGCATCCAGGAAGAGGAATGCATTCGTCTTCCAGTTCGGTTTTCCTTTTCTCATCTACCTTTCTCTTATTCACGCGCGCTCTCTCTCTCTCTTAATTTCTTCCTCCCTCTTTCCGTTCTCTTATTTCTATTCCGTCTCTCTTCATCTTTTCGTCTTTTTCGCATTTCGTTTCCCTCTTCCTCCCTCCTTCCGTCCTCTCATTTCTATTCTATTCTTCTGCCCCTTTTCGTCTTCTCATTTCCTTTCCCTTTTCCTCCCTTTTTCAGTCCTCTGATTTTTGTTCCCTCTTCCTTCCCCTTTTCATCTTCTCATTTTCTTTCCCTCTTCCTTCCTCTTTTCGTCCTCTGATATCTATTCCTTCTTTCTCCTCCTTTTCGTCATCTCAATTTTTTTCCCCTCTTTTCATCCTCTGATTTCTATTTCCTCTCTCTTCTCATTTCCCTCTTCCTCCGTCTTTTCGTCCTCTTATTTCTATTCCCTCACTCTCCTCCTTTTCGTCTTCTCTTCTCCTTTCCCTCTTCCTCCCTCATTTCATCTCGTCTCCTTTCCCTCTTCCTCCGTCTTTTCGTCCTCTTATTTCTATTCCCTCACTCCCCCCCTTTTCATCTTCTCTTCTCCTTTTTCTCTTTCTCCCTCTTTTCTTCTCTTCTCCTTTCCCTCTTCCTCCCTCGGGACGAAGCGCCGTCTCGGGCCGAGGCAAGAAGGGAATATCTGACGTTTAGTGTCAAAGAAACCGACCTCTTTCTCTCTTTTCTATCGTCCCATCTCCTTTATTAGCATATCTCTATTCTTCCTTTTCTGTCTCTCGCCGTGTCTTTAATACATTCCTATATCTGTCCTATATTTCCTCCAATGCTCCCACAAATCCTCCTCTCTCAATCTCTTTCTGTACTTATCTCCTCCGTATATCACTGTCCTTCTCTGTCTGTTCCTTTTTACCAACTCTTCTGCAAATTTTCCATCCACGCGAGTTTACTTGAACAAGGCAGGCCGGGAATACACACCTTTTTTCTCCTTCTCCCCCTTCTTCCTTCCCTTCCTCCTTTCCTCGGTCTTTCCCTCCCTCAGGACTTCGAGCACTTGGGAAACCTGTATTACCGGGACAATCGTCGAGCCGCGAGGAGTCCGCTGGCGAGTAGGGGACTCGCCGGTCACGTGTTGAACCTGCTGTCGAAGGATACAGGGACGGAGCAGCTGGGCGTGGCCTGGCCCGGCCGTAGTTCTGGGCGATGATTACAGGTCAAAGCCAGGGCTGCTGCAGGACTCTCCCCCGGGCGAGCAGCAACGTCCTGCTTGGTCGACAGAAGACACTCTCGCCACACTCGCCGAGTCCTGGGAAAGGGACACCACCTGGTTAGACTGTAGTGTGCGAAGGTCGGGGAAAAGCTGCTACAGGTCATTATACACAAATTTACATGAAAGGGAATGGGGAAATTGTTAAACATAGAAATATTTTGCAGTTAGTAGGTAAGTGCGGTCTTCACTATGTATTGTTTTGCGTCTTTGTTGTGGCTCGTTTCATGTTATCTAGATTTACATTTACGTTTGTATCCCTCTCTCACCATACCCCCCGCCCCTTCCCCCTCAATACTGCACGATGCAAAGGCAGCAACGGCAGAGATGAATTACAACGCGAAAGACATGAAGATAATCAGAACAAATCAACAATGCTGTTACGAACAGTGCACTCGCGGTGGCAACACTCTTTGTCAAGCCCTTTCATTGCTGTGTTTGATTTAACGCTCAATGTCCACCATGCAGGGAAGTTGCCATTGCCATAGTGTTACAAACGTATTTTTGTTATTGCACTTTGGTTCTCAATAACTGATTATCTAAAATTATCTGCCGCGATGGTCAGCTTTGAGGAAAGCCATAATGAAATTAAAGGAATCAATCTTATTGCAGGAAAGTTGTGAAACAATAAATTTCACGATAACAAACGACGTCAAGTCGGTATATCCGCCGACCGAACGATGACGACCCAGACTGATTGGCCAATCCCGCCGCTTCGCCTTTGCCATCGAATCCTGATGCCTGAGGTTACACTGCGATTTGTCCAAGTAACTGCTCATTGGAAAATGCTGCGAAATTACTTTAGTATTCTTTGTCATTCCAGAACAGAATATAGAATATCATTGAACACAGGGAATAACATCCGGAAAACCCGATTTAACCGAAACTAAAAACCTCATCAGCCTAGTGTTTAGAATAAAGGTTACTTTCACAGGATTTTGGCAAAGATAATGTCTGAGGAATCCTTTACAAAATTGTTCAAATAAAGAGATGACATGAAACAAAGGCATTATTTAATTGGAAGCTTTAATAATAAAATATGACTTGCAGTTATCAAGATTTGACCTTAATAATTGCTTTTCTGGTTATTGGCATAGATTCATTCACTGATTCCAGCTTGGATACGCGTGTAGCGATCCAGTCGGCCGAGGAATCACGCTGGGCTAAACTACACGTGCAGATAAAAACAAAAATATATAATAAAAAGAGTAAATAAAAGGAAACTGTATTTTTGTGGACATGTGAAGGAAACACAGGTCGGTGATGGTAGCGGTAGCGGGAAGCGAGGATGATTCCGACGAGAGAAAGAGAAACCACAATAATGGGAAATACATTAATTGCTGCACAGTGCGGGTCGCAGTTGAGTAGTGTAAAAAAATGTTAAAATGAGTGATGTATTTGTGTATTTGTATGTATAGGTATATCGGTATGTCTTGAGTATATTCTTCCGCACCAGTAATTTACCACTATCTTTTATATTCTTTCCTCTGGCCTCACCAACCACAAGTATCTTATTATCTTTATATTGTCCAATACTTGTCTTATTGTCATCGTAGTTGTAGAAACTTGAAAACACTGGACGGAGAATTCCGGGGTGAAAAATAAACAATAAATACTGAGCAGGACGTTTTATTCCTGTCAGCGCCGGAGCCTCGCTCACCCTCCGCGCTGACCTCTCACCTGGCCGCCGGTTTTTTTTTTTTTTTTTTTTTTTCGGCTCACCTGGTGGTTTCACGAGCCTGAGGGGGTGGCCAGGCTGTCCTCTGGTACTTTACTATTTATAAATGATGTGGATGTAATTGATATAGTGTTTTTTAATTGTCGATTCACTACACGCGGTCTTTTGGGTGAAATCACTTCATCTTCCTGTTAATGGCCTCCTGCATCATTCTTCCCTCGTTTATATTTATCTTAATCCTCATCTTGGCTGCCTTAATAAAGAAAAAGAAAAAAAGAAAAGAAAAAAAAAACTTGTCTGACGGATATAAAATTTATTATGAAATAACGTTATCTGTTGCGACGTTTAAGAAGGTGCCACTGAGTGTGGATATCGACTGAGCCATCATGCGACAGAAATAATTGAGCTGCTACTTAAGCTATCAGGTGTCGCTGTCACATCCAGCAAATTGCATGTTTGCAATGCCAATTGTGAGTACAATATTAGTTAATTCAGCAACGGGTTTGCATAAATTACAGTTGCTTTCACTTGCCTCTTCGGTTTCCCTGACAACGATGAACTATTCGATGTGTGCGGGTTTGTTTCTGTAACCGGTTATTTCATATTTTTGTGACATTTTCTTACCTTTTCGTTCCGGAAGGTCTTTATATATTTTCTTGATTTGAACGAAGCTTTCTGCAACTTTCAGAGAAGGGCTTCGAAAGAAAAGGTATCTCTTGTGTACCGCTGTGTCGCTATTTCTCCTCGCTTTATTCATCCATTAACATTTTCCTTGCATTTAGAAAATTTATCAGCACCTATTTCTTCTGTTTGCTTGCCAAGAATTGTATTTGCATGGACTAACAAAAAACATTTAATAGATATAAAGGGAAAACAGCATTAGAATGGAACAAAACATGCGATAACATAGACAATCAATGAGAAAGAAGCAGATTAAAAAGAAAAATAAACAAAAAAGAACCAAGGGTTTCTTCGGGAAGTCACAGGTCGCATTCAGGTTGTCAAGTATTGCTGTGGAAGATTAGCTGCACTTTGTAATTTTGTTTGAGGTTTAAAGAAGTTCAGTCGAATTCTAGTCTGACTTTCATTATATATATATATATATATATATATATATATATATATATATATATATATATATATATATATTTTTTTTTTTTTTTTTTTTTTTTTTTTTTTTATTAGATTTAGTTTATGCTGTAATAATATTACCTGTGAATATGGCTTTAGATTTAGCAAATAAATTATCGTTGTGTAGATTCTGAATACAAAGAGAGAAAAAGCACAATAAACAAAAATAATTCACTAGTTTTTGGGTTCCTTTTCTCATAACACCGATGATATAATGGTTGTCTTGAAACAATGAGAGAATTATGTTTAAATTAGTTGGAAGCGAATTAAAACTACAAAGAAAGGAAGGTTATTCAACGAGTGATAGCATTTGTATCTTATAGTCATGTTTACTCCTTGATTCCCGAATTGGGGGGAAGATGAGCTAGATACAGGGGGGGGGGAGGTTATGGAATATTCTGCAAAGGTTTAAAATGTTGCGAGCAAACACTCTCCCCCCCCCCCCTCTCTCTCTCTTTCTCTCTCTCTCTCCCTTCTCTCTCTCTCTCTCTCTCTCTCTCTCTCTCTCTCCCTTCTCTCTCTATCTATCTCTCTCGCACACACTCACAAAGGTAAAAAGTGCTAAAATTTTCATACGTAGTCAGTCAACACTCATTAATAATTCATAAATGATACAATAAAAATTGATTGAAGTTCAAAGCAATTATCAACCGTGAGTTGATAATATTAAGTCAATGAAAACACCTTTTTTTAGTTATATGCCCAGAAGCCGCATCCCATTTCCCATAAAATAATCAAGAGCATTATCTCTGATATATATTTATTTATTTGTTATCATTCATTTTCAAAATCAACACAAGGAGAGCACATTTAGTAAAGTCAGAACCCGCATTCAGGCAGGAATAACAGAGCAAGGAGAGAGATTACAGCTGCTGTTGCTTGCACGTGGACTACTCCGTGGTCTTGTCCTGGAGCATAACC
This sequence comes from Penaeus vannamei, assembly GCF_042767895.1. Lineage (NCBI taxonomy): Eukaryota > Metazoa > Arthropoda > Malacostraca > Decapoda > Penaeidae > Penaeus > Penaeus vannamei. The sequence goes on along the minus strand of NC_091584.1, from coordinate 8,955,523 downwards.
ATTATATGTTTATTAGCAATCCCTGCAAATGCAGTCATGATACACTCTCGATAAGCGAACGGAAGGAATAATTCCACAGTATTTCCCAACAATAAGTATATCATATTATATTTTCAGGCATCACATTCGCAGTTAGGGTCGTGATCGATGGTTGGTGAAGATAACGACTTCGCTTTTGCTAATGTTGAAATAGCGTAGTCTGTTGCCATGTCACGATTTTATTGCTTTTAAATATTTTTGATTTGAAACTTTCCTCTGTGATTATTTACAGTCATCTACTTTCTGAGTTGAGCATCGAGAGTCAAAATGCAAAACTGAATTCATTATGAGTTCTATAACAATGGCATATCCCCTACTTGGTAGAAATTAATAATTCAATTAAATTGTGATAACACGGTCCGTCAAACAGTGTTGCCACCGCGAGTTCTTAGTTTGTAACTGATTTGCTGCGATCGTCTGAATGTTTTATTGCTGGCATTGCACAATCGGTTCCTCTGCATCTGCTGCCTTTGCAAGGAGCAGTATCGGAGGGAATGGGAGCTAAGAGAGAGAATTAGAATAAGCTTGTTTAGATAATAATAAAACGTGTAGGTGTGTCTGAACTTCTCACGGCAATACAGAATACAGGTACATCTCAAAAACAAACATTAAACGCAGTGCACAACGAGAAGGAAGCACTAAAGAAGACCGTGCAATCCAAAGTTCCTCTTTTTATCCGTTGCGGTCGTGTTGACAGCAGCCTGCGCACACCACTCCAGCCTCGGCTGCGCCACGTCCTGACTGGTCACCAACAGGCATATGATTTAACCCACTAACAGGTCAGCAGCAGACACATTATTTGATTAAGTACCAGGATTTGTCGTCCTGGTACAGTACCAGTCGACAGCGGCAGTCAGCAAAGAGACTCGGATGTGCAATTCATGTTAAGATATGCAGGAGGGAGCCAGGTTCACATTGCATAATAGAGTACAGTCATAACTAATAAAAATAAATCACAAAGCATAAAACGCGAAACATGACGCAGTGAAGATCGCATAGTTTCATATTCTCTTTCTATTCCCTGCGTGCATTCGTGCGTACTGTTTAGATGTAGTAACCCGCGCCCAAACCACCAGCAAGATTGACCAAGGTACAGCCAGTAGCCACGTGCTGGTCAAGGTACAGCCAGTAGCCACGTGCTGGTCAAGGTACAGCCAGTAGCCACGTGCTGGTCGAGGTACAGCTAGTAGCCACGTGCTGGTCAAGGTACAGCCAGTAGCCACGTGCTGGTCAAGGTACAGCCAGTAGCCACGTGCTGGTCAAGGTACAGCCAGTAGCCACGTGCTGGTCAAGGTACAGCCAGTAGCCACGTGCTGGTCAAGGTACAGCCAGTAGCCACGTGCTGGTCAAGGTACAGCCAGTAGCCACGTGCTGGTCAAGGTACAGCCAGTAGCCACGTGCTGGTCGAGGTACAGCCAGTAGCCACGTGCTGGTCAAGGTACAGCCAGTAGCCACGTGCTGGTCAAGGTACAGCCAGTAGCCACGTGCTGGTCAAGGTACAGCCAGTAGCCACGTGCTGGTCAAGGTACAGCCAGTAGCCACGTGCTGGTCAAGGTACAGCCAGTAGCCACGTGCTGGTCAAGGTACAGCCAGTAGCCACGTGCTGGTCAAGGTACAGCCAGTAGCCACGTGCTGGTCAAAGTACAGCCAGTAGCCACGTGCTGGTCAAGGTACAGCCAGTAGCCACGTGCTGGTCAAGGTACAGCCAGTAGCCACGTGCTGGTCAAGGTACAGCCAGTAGCCACATGCTGGTCAAGGTACAGCCAGTAGCCACGTGCTGGTCAAGGTACAGCCAGTAGCCACGTGCTGGTCGAAGTACAGCCAGTAGCCACGTGCTGGTCAAGGTACAGCCAGTAGCCACGTGATGGTCAAGGTACAGCCAGTAGCCACGTGCTGGTCGAGGTACAGCCAGTAGCCACGTGCTGGTCAAGGTACAGCCAGTAGCCACGTGCTGGTCAAAGTACAGCCAGTGGCCACGTGCTGGTCAAGGTACAGCCAGTAGCCACGTGCTGGTCAAGTTACAGCCAGTAGCCACGTGCTGGTCAAGGTACAGCCAGTAGCCACGTGCTGGTCGAGGTACAGCCAGTAGCCACGTGCTGGTCAAGGTACAGCCAGTAGCCACGTGCTGGTCGAGGTACAGCTAGTAGCCACGTGCTGGTCAAGGTACAGCCAGTAGCCACGTGCTGGTCAAGGTACAGCCAGTAGCCACGTGCTGGTCAAGGTACAGCCAGTAGCCACGTGCTGGTCAAGGTACAGCCAGTAGCCACGTGCTGGTCAAGGTACAGCCAGTAGCCACGTGCTGGTCAAGGTACAGCCAGTAGTCACGTGCTGGTCAAGGTACAGCCAGTAGCCACGTGCTGGTCGAGGTACAGCCAGTAGCCACGCGCTGGTCAAGGTACAGCCAGTAGCCACGTGCTGGTCGAGGTACAGCCAGTAGCCACGCGCTGGTCAAGGTACAGCCAGTAGCCACGTGCTGGTCGAGGTACAGCTAGTAGCCACGTGCTGGTCAAGGTACAGCCAGTAGCCACGTGCTGGTCAAGGTACAGCCAGTAGCCACGTGCTGGTCAAGGTACAGCCAGTAGCCACGTGCTGGTCAAGGTACAGCCAGTAGCCACGTGCTGGTCAAGGTACAGCCAGTAGCCACGTGCTGGTCAAGGTACAGCCAGTAGCCACGTGCTGGTCAAGGTACAGCCAGTAGCCACGTGCTGGTCAAGGTACAGCCAGTAGCCACGTGCTGGTCGAGGTACAGCCAGTAGCCACGCGCTGGTCAAGGTACAGCCAGTAGCCACGTGCTGGTCAAGGTACAGCCAGTGGCCACGTGCTGGTCAAGGTACAGCCAGTAGCCACGTGCTGGTCGAGGTACAGCCAGTAGCCACGCGCTGGTCAAGGTACAGCCAGTAGCCACGTGCTGGTCAAGGTACAGCCAGTAGCCACGTGCTGGTCAAGGTACAGCCAGTAGCCACGTGCTGGTCAAGGTACAGCCAGTAGCCACGTGCTGGTCAAGGTACAGCCAGTAGCCACGTGCTGGTCAAGGTACAGCCAGTAGCCACGCGCTGGTCAAGGTACAGCCAGAAGCCACGTGCTGATCAAGGTACAGCCAGCAGCCACGTGCTGGTCAAGGTACAGCCAGCAGCCACGTGCTGGTCAAGGTACAGCCAGTAGCCACGTGCTGGTTCGACGACAGGCATATAATTTGCCTCACTACCAGATTGGACAACAGACCTTAATTATACTCAACAAAAGGCTCCGATTGGCTGATGGCAGCAACATGCCAGCGGTCATCTCGCAGCTTAAAGATCAGACCAGCAAAGTAGACTTCTCTGGTTCCCAAATCCCTGGTATAATTTCTTGTCAAACTTACAGGCACGAGGAATAAGCAGAAGGATTGGTATGGAGAGATACAAGAAGATAATGGTGGAGAGATGGTGATGTTTACATATGGAGATAAGAGGGAGATGGAAGGATGAAAAGAAAAGAATGTAGTGAGAGGTAGAGAGTAATAAGAGTATATATAGATATACTTCCGGGTAGATGCATACAAGAAAAATCAATCAAACATGATCAAAGCGAAGCAAAAAAAGAGAGGGAAGGGAAGAAACGAGCTATTCGAAACATGAAGTATAGGGAGAGAAACATAAAACTTTAAATGTCAGCTGCTCCCATTATGCAGCCTTTGCCCGAGACTTCAAGCTCGACGGAAAGAAATGAGGTCGAAGAGG
>NC_091584.1:8919265-8941765 GCF_042767895.1 Penaeus vannamei | reverse complement strand
TAACGAAAAGGTAAATAGACAAAAAGATTAACGGGAAACAAGAAAAGAAAGTTAAAAAGAAAGAAACTGTCCTGGGTCGCCTAGTTAACAGCCTAATCATTCCCTTCGTGATGGCAGTTGGCAGGGCTTGCTGTGTTCGGCTTCGACGCGGTTTACGTTGCTTTTAGTTGTTCGCGTTTCCTCGTTATTTCCTCTTTCTAATTGAATTGTTCCTTTGAACTAGATTTCCACTTGCTTTGCTGCCCATGTGCTAGGGAATGAACATGGAAATCCTCAGGAGTGCCACGTATCAGGATTCGGTGCCAATGGCGAAGCGGCAGGATTGGCCAATCAGTCTGGACGCGGTCGTCCGGTCGGTGAAAATACCGGCATTACTTACCGTGAGAATAATCCGGAATCCATTTCTTATCATGTTTTGCTTCAGCCTAAAAATCCCGTAATATTGACCAGGATTTCGTTAAGACATCTGTTTCTTTCCTTCGCTGTTATTTACAGCAATTTCTGCGTAGAGCGGAGAGAGAGAGAGAGAGAGAGAGAGAGAGAGAGCGAAAGAGAGAGAGAGAGAGAGCGAAAGAGAGAGAGAGAGAGAGAGAGAGAGAGAGAGACGGCAATAGTTCTTCAATCATATGTAGTGTCCCTTTTGGCGAGAGATAAAAGAAAAAAACGAAAAGAACGAACAGAAGAGAAAAGAAAAGAAAGAGCGAGAGAGAGAAAGAGAAAGAGAGAGAGAGAAACGGCAATAGTTCTTCAATCATTTGTTCACAGACTTTTACAAGAGCAGTTTCATTGCATGACGGAAAGGGATCATTAACTCAACGGCGATAACACGGCCTGATAAACCGTGCGTTCGTAGCATTCGATCTGTTGCCTGTACTTGATCCTGCACGAATTATCTCTATCGTTTTAACTATCCAATGAGCAGTATTGTACCTTAGATGGAGGATGTGTGTGCTTGCAAATATGAGAGATAGATAGAGAGGAGAGAGAGAGAGTGTGGGCTGTCCCAACACTCACACTACAATCATGTTCCTCTGCAGCATCTAGGGGGCCTCAGATAATAATAAGATATAATGAATTCATTAATAATACTTAATAAATTCAATATAAAGAAAAACTCAATTTATCAATAATACGGGAAAGAGGGAAAATATATAATACATAAAGAAATCAGTAATATGGTAGAAAGATAAATAAAATAATAAAATCCTATTTTATTCTGTCGCGATTTAGGTAACACACGGACATAAGATTTACAGAATTTTTCTCTATGAAATTGAAATAATAGATAATTTTATCGTATGGAACTATTTCCTGTATCATTTATCCATAATGTAAAAATAAGAAGTTGGAAAAAATCGCGATATTTCTGTACGCTACTTTTTTACGCGTACCGCACGCATTTTCAGTCCGAAATAAACGTAATATGGCTCATTTTGTAGCTGAATAGTAGATCTATGAAGTGATGCAATGAATATTTGCAGTTTTTACATATTTCTTGAAAAAGTGACATATATACATGTGTGTGTATATATATATATATATATATATATATATATATATATACATTTATAATATATATATATATATATATATATATATATATATATATTTATATATATGTATATATATATGTATATATATATATATATATATATATATATATATATGTGTATATATATATATATATATATATATATATATATATATATGTACATATATATATATATATATATATATATATATATATATATATATATATATATATTTATATATATATATATATTTAAGCCCCTTTTGTGTTCTAAAAGTAGTCTACGTAAAATATTCACACACACACTGAAAATAAATTAATAAAGAAATAGAAAAATAAATATCGAAAAATACGATTATTCTATTCAGATATGAAATCTGAACGGCTGTGTATTATTTTATTGGATTTTAGAGAAATAAAAAAAAAGACGGTCCATTTATGTAGGAAGCGGAAACCTGCTAGTCGACAATGCCATAACATTTTGCTTGCATGAAAGCACATTTAAAGCATCTCTCAATGTTATCTTACATAGTCTACCTTTATTATCATGTACTTTATCACGTGCATCACTTTTACCTTCCACTACACCAATGGCTTTACTCCCATCAGCTAATTCTATTGCCTGGTTCTTTGGATTTAAGTCAAACCTGGAGAACCCTATTTCTGTAATGTGTGACGCTGCACCACAGTTGACTTTCCTTCCTGATATTTAGGTTTCACACTTCTACAGAATGCAAAGTTTTCTTCATCGGTATCGCTGATTGCTTTCTTGGCTGCATCCGGATATCTTGAGGAATTTTCTCTTGTAATTTTTTCTGTTGCTGCAGCACTGTGTCGCGCAATGAATTGGTTTTCTACAAATGGAACACCAACTTTTGCTACCTCTTTCTTGGGATTTCTTGCATCTGCAGTCATGAAGCATATGTCCTGGTTTCCCCATGAGTAGCACATCATCATTGGATTTTATGCTTGTCCATAATTTTCATTACTCTATCTTGAGTTGTGCATGACTTTTCTGACTCTTCGAATGCACGCGAGAAGGAAAAGAGCAAGAGAGAGAAAGTGTAAGAGAGAGAGAAAGAGAGGAATGAAGAGCTAGAGAAAGAGGGAGAGAGTACGTTTGATTATCTACAGTTATCCGCCAACAGCAAAGTGCCAAATACTTTTTGGGATTAAGATGTAAACATATTTATCAATAAATGTTTCTCTAGAATAAAGATAATAATTACATGAAAAATCAAAGCATAAATATCTTGAAAAAATTAAGTGCACTAAAAAATTCTTACTGTGTCAGCTATAGGAATGCAATATATGTCTATCATAGTCTATCGTTATCTCACAATTCACTTAATTAAACTGAAACGGAAAATCACTGGCGGTTCTGTGTTTCTGGCAAGTATAAAAATACAGTATTAATTTTGCGTTGCCTGTTTGCACACTGACTGCAACAATGGCAACTCTCCTGTGCATGACAACAGACACAACAACAAGGACCTGATTAACAGAGTTGCCTCCGGGAGATTGTGCTGTTTATCTCTTTATCTATCCCTCTATATGTCTATCAGTCTCTCTCTCTCTCTCTCTCTCTCTCTCTCTCTCTCTCTCTCTCTCTCTCTCTCTCTCTCTCTCTCTCTCTCTCTCTCTCTCTCTCTCTCTCTCTCTCACACACACACACACACACACACACACACACACATCTAGCTCTGTATATATTTATCTTTGTGTATGTGATACGAACAGAGCTGCAGATGAACAGGATTAAGAAAGTAAAAGAGGATGAAAACACGAGTGATTTTTACCCTTGAGCGATGAGGCAAGACAAACGGACGCACATTCTCACAGATCTTTGCCAAACGAACCTGTCTCTTGAGCTAAAAATGGCCGTCTAGTTAGGGACGAAAGTTGCAGCTGTGAGCGCGTTGAAATACGTAATATCTCACCCTGCATAACGCAATGCACAGTGAAATATAACCCACTGAAAGAAAACAAAGTCATTCGATTTATTATGTGACTCAAGAGCATTTCCTCACGCTAACCTCTCCTCAAGATGGAACGAGAGAGGGCTGTGACTTAGGAGGTCTTACTAGTTTCCTAAAGGAGACTACTATTTTAAACATGATTCAGTGATGCTTAATATATCTGCAATAATTATATGAGTTTAAGGCAGAATATATATTTTGATTTTTAATGTAATTCCTATTGTTATTTATTCTAACATATAACAGACTTTACATATTGATAGTTTACTGAACGTTTATATATTTTAACATTTTAATCCCATAAAGATTTTACTGCAGATAATTTCAAGTAATAAATCAATCACCCCCCCCCCCACGTGATGTTTTTCAAGTATTGCAACAGCAGAGGAAGCCTAAACCTGCTCCGAGCACAGAGGAGCAACATGCATTAGTGAGTGCAAGGTCGCTCATTGAAGTCTGACAATGTAATTACTGTCACTGAAATTACCTTTTTGGAAATCATTATCGTTAACCTCTGTTGAAAAATATTGCTAGCCAGTAGAAGTAGTGCATTATTACCATTATCACTGTTGTTACTATTATTGTCACAATTGTTACAATTATTATCATTATTATTGTGATTATTATTATTATTATTATGATTATGATTATTATCATCATTGTTGTCATCATTATCATTATAACCATTATTGTTGTTGTTATTCATTTTCATTATTATCATCCTCATTATCGTTATAAGTAGGTAATCAGGTTATCAAACTTTCTTAGAAATATCAAACATCCTGTGACACCTCTGTTAACCGACCAAAAAAGCCGACTGTAAATGTGCAAACAAACCGCTGTCACTCCGACCTCGGTGGCAATCCTGCATCGGCTGTCCCTTCGGTTAAATATTGGACAATTCACGACGCATAAGGGAGCTGTCGCTGTTGACGCCGGTGCCGTTTCGTTAATGACTGCAAAGCTATTATATTGCCTTTGGTGTTTGGTGAAGGAAGAGGACCGGTGTGCCGTTCGGTGGGAAACGAACCGCAGGGAAGACGAAGGAAAACGTGTTTGCGGGAAATAAATGTAATCAATATGTGTGATCTTCACTTTGCGTTGTAGGTTTGGTCTGTTTTGTGTGTTGGTTAGATGTATACATACTCTCTATTGCCATGCCGTGAGCACTGTCCTATGGGTATATTTATTGATTAGACATTTCCTTATCTCTCTCTCTCTGTATATATCCATATATATATATATATATATATATATATATATATATATATATATATATATATATATATATATGTGTGTGTGTGTGTGTGTGTGTGTGTGTGTGTGTGTCTCTTTCTCTCTCGTCTCTCTCGCTCTCTCGTCTTTGTCACTCTCTCTCGTTCTCTCTCTCTATCTATCTGTCTATATATATATATATATATATATATATATATATATATATATATATATATATATATGTGTGTGTGTGTGTGTGTGTGTGTGTGTGTGTGTGTGTGTGTGTGTGTGTGTGTGTGTGTGTGTGTGTGTGTGTGTGTGTGTGCTTATGTGTCTATTTTATTAGTCTTTCTAAGGCATTGTACTGTTCGTAACAGAGATAAATATCCAACATCAACAATGTTACAAAGTCTACTCGCGATGGCAACCCTGTTCGTCTCTTTGATTTGACGCTCACTTCCACCATGCAGGGAAGTTGCCATTGTTGCAGTTCACAGCGACAAAAGAACTGTTATTGGCTTCTGATTCTTGACGTTCAGCACCAAAATTATTTGTTCCGAAATCTATTGCGGAAAGGGGGAAATACACTAACGAACTCTCTTCTCAAAAACACTTTTTCAGATAACAACAAACTATATCATGACAATAACAAAATTACAGTCCGTATTTTCACCAACCGAACGATCGCGTCCCTGACTGATTGGCCAATATCTGCCGCTTCGCCGTTGCCATCGAATCCTGATACCTGAGATTCCACCGTGACAATTTTATCTATCAAAAGTCCATTGATCAAGGGAAATGCGGTGAATTGCTGAGGATTTTTAAAAGAATTCCGTCAAAATGCTGGTCGTTTGAAATGATAATAATAAATAAATAAATAAAAAGAATTTCTTTGGATATCTGTAGGGATACCTTGTAACCAAATAACTGAATATTAGGAAAGTACTGTCGAATTTCTTAGGATGTTTAGTATTCATATGCCCTCATGTCAGTAGGGTTTGGCTTAGAAAAGAGAGCTGAGGCTTATCTTCCGTAGGCCTACGCTTGTAACTGACATATTTCGATGTCATGCAACATATTTCAGCTCAGGCAGCAACAGACATTGTTTTATATAACATTTACGCTTTAGTCACGGATTCCTTCAGCCCTCAAAAGTGTTCCTTGAGGAATGAGATACGGGAAGTATGGTCAAAAGAATGTTACAGTTCTTCATATTTCTACATTAGGTCTACGTAATCACACTTCTGTACGTACAACTACATGTGAAGGTGTTAACTCATATATCATTCTATCTGTATGCGTTATTGATTGATTAAAAGTGGCTCCCGGGTGTCAATGAATGTAATTTATTAATAATGATGATATTGACTTTCATTCTCTTTACATGCAACCGTGAAAATTTTCACGATGAAAATTACACTTTTTAAAGCATATCCAAAACGACGAACATATAGAAATCAAAACAAAATCGTTCAGGGTAAATTAACCGCCTTAATTATCTTCTTCGTTCCACTTTCCTTCTTGAGAAAAAGTCGAGACAAGGGTCGGAAGATCACACGCACACGCACGCACGCACGAATGCACACGGCGGGGAGTTAGGTTGCCTTCCATTATGTAATCAAGCGGCGAGTAGAGTGAAGACTGTGGTTCCTTTTGGTGCAACATCATCTGCTGCTTATCTGTAATCCGACACTGAATGCGCCAATGATTTAAATTTATTCTTTAGCTTTTTAAACAATTGGTGTGTTCAAACTCAGAGGGATGGGAGTGGATAGACAGATAGTCGTATAAATAGATAAAAAGGGAGGCAGCAGCCTTCGTTCTCTTTATCCAGCGGCACCCATGTTTTTTTTTTTTCTTCTTCTTCTTCTTCTCGGAGTACCTTTTTCTCTTTGAGGTTAACATTGTTTCACAATGCTCGATCGCACAACTTATTTCCTCCCTTTCGTACGTTTCATACTCACAAAGCCTTTTACATTATTTATGCATGGCGTAGTGTGGCTAGGCGCCACCACGCATCTTTACCTCTTGGGATAGCGAGCATCCTCGCCCACGCGCTCTCCTGCTCGGGTTATACGTACCTTGGTCGACATACAGTTTTTCCACCTGCCGGATTTCATCCTTTTATTCTTTATATATATATATATATATATATATATATATATATATATATATATATATATATATATATATATATATATATATATTATATTATATTGTGTGTGTATGTGCGTGTGCGTGTGTGCGTGTGTGTGTGTGTATTTGTATTCTTGAGTTTCGATTTTCATGTTTGTTTTAGTTTGCCCGTTTTGGTACATTTTCTTGGGCTCTCGTTTAATATTGGTTTGTTTACTTTTTACTTTTCCAGTACGATCCTTTGTCGCCATGTCTACTTTAATAATCTATCAGTTTCCTTGTTCCGTTCAATGTTAAATAAATTGTTTAGTGTTTAGGTCGAACACTTTTATCAACATTTTTGGTACACACACACACACACACACACACACACACACACACACACACACACACACATTACGCTGCATTGTTTTCTTGGATTATATACATATACATACTTTTAAAGTAAGCTTTCATTTTAATGTTTTTACTTTGTCTTTTTATTCATTGTAATGTAACTCTTGGAGATGATTATAACTTTAGTTAAAATCATCTGGAACAAACCCACGCCGAAATAAGCTCCTCAAGCCACGCTACCACTTCATGGGGCTTATACCAAAGGAGAATAATCTACTTTATTTGCACCTCTGGCACACAGAACACTTAGGTGCACCACAGTATGTTCACAGCCAATGCCATCATTAATGAGTGAAAGAAAAGCAGCATCACGTGACACAATCGCACTTTATCTAAAGACCCGAAAGAAATCTTACAAAAACGAACCGGCGTTCTGGGACCCTGTTGCTTCACTGATTTCCTCTGCAAGCAAATGATGATAATAATGATAATAGTAATACTGATATTGCAGATAATACATAATGATTTTACAATTCTAATAAGCTGTTGCCGGAGTTGTCGGGATCCGTTCACAGCGTCACGAAGACACGACGGACGCCAGCACAGCAGCCGAGGACACCAACAGCACAGCGTCACAATAAAGGCATTCTGAACACGGCATCGGTAGAGCGTCGATGCTGAATGACTGCTGAAGATTTCTACGAATGTCTGTTTTAAGGCATTTTTCATTAAAACCGTTGTTAACTAGATGCAATTAATGATTCATGAGACATATTTTGCTTCTTATCAATGTAGAAATCACAATACGTTATTAACCATGTCGTTGGAAAGTAAAGTTTGATCATTCAAAATATATTAAAAGACAAAAACGCCACGTCTCTCCCCTAGACAGATATTGATAAATAAACATATTTTCTGTAATATTCAGCATTGGTAATAGATTTGTGAAATGCAATACCAATTTCTCATACCCTGATGCACATCAAAATCACCATCAGCAACTCCCATGCAGACACGATCGCATTTTTACATTAAATGTATTGCTCTTCTTTACAAAGTATGAAAGGCAAAAGATAGAAAGAGAAATCGAAATGGAGAGAAGTTATATTTCTTCATTTCTGTGTTGGTTTAAGCAGATGGGTCTATGGAAAGGTATAATGTTACCATTTAACTTCATATTACATGCTTTTGAAAATCTTGAGGCTGAGATCTTTGTGGTTATGTATATATTTTTTCCCGCTTGGCATTGCTTGTAATTTCATGCTAATAGAATTCGCATTCAACTTTCGAGTATCATTTGCATTGAAGCTTCCTGTACAGCATTTTCAGGCATGATTAATCCTTTCTATTTGAAAATTATATGAACTTCTCGTGTGGAATTTTATTGCGATTTCTTGCAAGATTTCAACTGTGGGAAGAATATTGCATTTGTAAGAAGTGGCATTACTTAGAATTGAAATAAAAAGAAAACACTGGCTGTAAACCTAAGGCAACACCCATGCAACATGAAGTATACATTTCGGACATAAAAAGAGTCTGGAAATGCAGTAGATGAACACTTACTCTCAATATAATTTCTATTTCACTGATGAATCGTGTGCTTTTCCTTTTCGTGATACTTTTCAACATTGCTATCAATGTAAGATGGCGTTGTCGAGTTAGCTTTTTAGATCTTAAGAAAACGTATTTTTTCTCAAGACTAAAATCGAGCGTAAAAGCACATTAGCCACAGGTAAAGACAGAAAGAATAATAATAAAAAAACAAAAACAAACTCAGTTGGAACATTTAGATACAGAAAACTTTGGTATAGGATGAGAATTGAAAGTAAGATGAAGAATGTATTAATGTATCACTGTGTGTATACATATATACATACATATCTGTATATATGTATATCATAAGAATTCTTTAACATTTGATCTGGATAGAATGTGTTGATTTTCTTGCAAAGAATAATTCAATTCATGAAGAAAATAAAAACAGGAAAAAGGTTATTCGAAACAGCTTTCTTAGTTTCTCCAGGCGCTTCTGGTGTGAAGATCGCCTGTCATTCCCTGGTGATGAGCCAAGATGTCAACAACTTGTGATGTAAAATTACGAAGGGATGAAAAAAAAAGTCCTTAATCATTAGTAATAAAAGAGAAAAGAAAAGAAAAGAGAAAAGCATATGCATATGTATATATATGTATATATACATAATATATATATACATATATATATATATATATATATATATATATATATATATATACATATATACATATATATAAATATATATATATATATAAAAATATATATATATATATATATATATATATATATTATATACATACTGTATATACATATACATATATGTCATATATATATATATATATATATATATATATATATATATATATATATATATATATATATATATATATATATATATATATATATATATATATATATATATATATATATATATATATATATATATATATATATATATATATATATATATATATATATATATATGTATATAATAAATATATATATATATATATATATATATATATATATATATATATATATATATATATATATATATATATATATATATATATATATATATATATATATATATATATATATATATATATATATATATATATATGTTTTTTATATATATATATATATATATATATATATATATATATATATATATATATATATATATATATATATATATATATATATATATATATATATATATATATATATATATATATATATATGTATGTATGTATAAAATATGTAAACACACACACACACATAGACATATATATATATATATATATATATATATATATATATATATATATATATATATATATATATATATATATATATATATATATATAATATTATTAACAATAATAGCAAACGAGTGGCACCTCAGTCAACCATATTTGGAATCGATCCCGGGATCCGCGAGGGAGGAAAGAGCCTTCCGATTTTTTTTTTTTTTTTTTTTTTTTTGGAAATTTAAATACAGCATGAAAATATATTTGTTTTTGGGTTTGTGTGAGTATGTATGGGTGAATATGCGGAATACTTACGCGTAGTCTATTGCGGTATGAATTAATAGACTTCTACACATGTGTGTGTGCGTATGTGCGTGTGTGTGTGCGCGCATGTGTGTGTCTGTTTGTATGTGAGTGTGCGCGTATACACATTTACAAAGATATTTTTCAGTTCAGGCAGAGAATGATCCAAAGATCTAATCAATTATACCCTTCCAGGCACAGGACGCAGACAAGGAACTAGGCAACGGAGGTCCAGCGTCATCACACACAGGATTCCGTTTGAAAGCCAACACACACGCATTCAGACACGCCCGTGCCCGCTGTGTGAATAACGTCATCAGGCTCTAACAAAGTCAGGAGAGGCATGGAGGAGCATGTGAAAGTATGCCAGCACGATTTTACATGGCAACAGCATTTTTTAAACATATTACATCTGGTAAGAACTGTGCTAAACAAATTTACATATGAAATTACACACAAAGCCCTCTATTATCGTCACAGCTTTTTTTTTCTTTTTCTTTTTTCTAGAGGCCGAAAGTAGATTATTCATTGATTCCATTGTCCATTTTTAAGAATTTTGCGTTTCATCTCACTTCCCTATTTAAACACACTTCCATGTTACTCAGAATTAATCAAAGTATTCTGGAGTAACAACACTCCGTTAGGCATGAAATCGAAAAGAAAAATATTTTACATTAAGTAAAATTAACCTGACGGAAAATATTATGAGCAGGAAAAATGTTCATGAAAATCATTAGCAGCGATGTCGAGTAATTGCTTTTACTCAGTTGCAACACGGTTTTAAAACTGTCTGGCAACAGGGTCGCTACAAGACTGGAAGAGACCAGACAGGATCAGAAACAGGGGTTCAGGAGAAAATAACCAGTAAAAAATATATAATAAAAAATAAAAATGAAATAAAAGAAATAAAACGAATAAGGCAAGGATCTGCTTTGACCTTAATTAATCAATTAATTAAATTTCCTCTTGTTCACTTGAATCAGGTTATCTTATAGTCAATTCATGTGCTATTAGAGTGTATTCTTTTGGCACTCTTGTTCATTTGAATATCGTCCAGGTTAATTGAGAAAGACGAGGGAAATGTTCTAAGTAGAAAAGCAAACCAACAAACACAAATACAGGCATAAGTTCGATATGAAAGGTCATTGTGCGGGGGTGTCAAGGCTGGGGATTTTCGCTGGATCACATATCTGTTGTCCTTTTTGGCGAGAGATAAAAGAAAAGAAACGAAAAGAGAGAGAGAGAGAGAGAGAGAGAGGTAGGAACGAGAAATGGTGAACCAAGAAGAGTGAGAATGAATATGCAAAAGCGAAGGAAAGAGACATTCTGTGGAAACAGAATTTCCATCAAAGGTGCTCATCTGCTCTCAGTTATTCTGTTTAGTTGAAAGAGATGGTGAAACAGAGAGATACAGACAGATACCCACGCTCTCTTCTGCTCGTCTATTCATATCCTTATCTATCGCATCTTCAGAATTTAATTCCTGAAAATATGATGCTCTTGCTATCAGTGTTTACATATTTGATCACCATTTCCTGCTTTAACCTTGCTTATGTTTCCTTGATAATATTCCTTGATTATCATAGTTCAACGTGTTCAGATCTCTCCTTTGTGAAACTAACTATAGTTCATATAATTAACGATCCATATAATTGCCTTCTTAAAAAGCGAAAGCGTTTTGTGAAGAAGAAAAATCAATGTTTCTCCAGCTGCCTTTTAATATAATTTCTTAGGAATAACTTAGGAATAAAGTTTGAATTACTGATCGGTAACTGTAATTGAATTCTCATTATTAGTATCATCCTCATCCTCATCACCATTATTACTACCATTATCATTAATACTGATTTCACTTTATGTGTTGCTGTAGATTTTACATTAGCAATTCTTATTCATAGAAGCATAATGTAAACGGATTTCGAAAGACGGTGATGCATTGCCGGAAACAGACCGGACAAAGTCAGGCCGAGCGGAAACAGCGCCATGAGAGGACAGACAGGAGAGAAAGCGAAGGCCAGAGAGAAAGAGAATAAGAGAGAAACGTGAGATAAAGAGAGGTTTTATGAGTAACTTTGCGTCAAGAATTTCCTCAAAAGTTCCAGGACATTTTCCTATTATCAGTTACTCCGTCAGACATATTTACCAATAGTCAGTTAATCGGGGAAGCAATAGCACGATAGATGAAAAAAGTGATATATCAAAGATGCATTTTGTTATCGTGAGCATAACGTTAAGGCTATTTCTGTGGTAATTGTTACTTAGTCAATGAAAAGAAAAATATATATGGATTTCACGATTTCCTATTTCTTTCAGGTGTAAAAACCACAAAAGGAAATCTGCAGTGGATGCACAGTGACTGCAATAATGGCATCTTCCCTTTGTGGAGAAACTACGCATGACATGAGACAGCAACAGTATGCACCGGATTAACTGTTGCTTTGAGAACATGTTATTAGTTATTCTCCGAATGTGCTCTTTCTTTCTCTGGTTCTATCTACTTCTCTTTCTCTCTCATCTCTTCTATCTCTCTATCTATATACCTTTCTCTCTCTATCTATCTACCTCTAGCTCTATCTATCTACCCCTCTTACTCTCTAATTATTTATCTCTATCTATCTATCTATCAACCTCTCTCTCTCTCTCTCCCTCTCTCTCTCTCTCTCTCTATCTATCTATCTATCTACCTCTCTCTTACTGTATGTGTGTGTCTGTTATGGGCAGAAGAGTAGGAATAAGAAAGTCAAAGGAATGAAAAACTCGGGAAAAGCAGGAGATAGCCAGACAACAAGAGGGAGTCGTGATGCTCTTCCGTTTAGACATGTTAAGAAAGATGCGAATGAAGATAACGAGGTACATATTTTTGCTGAAGTCGAAACTCCAAATCAAACGAACGTCTCTATTACGTCACAATAAGGTCCACGTAATTTGTTACAAATGAGGCAGATATGAGTGCTCTAAAGGTGCTGTCACACTAGCAGTTTTTCCGTCAATTTTTTGACAATTTTCTGAAAGTTTCTCCATTTTTGAGCGAATTGTCGATTCTCCAGTCAGATGATAATGATCGTTTCCGTCTGAAAACCTTTCCGTCAACTTTTTCAGCCAAGCATAATCAAATCAAGAGCTATATTCGAGAATGTTTGTATTTATGTTAAACAAAATTGTCAAAAAATTGACGGAAAAGGTGCTAGTGTGACACGGCCTTAACATGTGTAATAAACCCACTTCTTTATATATCGTAATATACCGCACAAGCAAATAGAAGAGCAAATAACGTGAAATGCTTTCGAATAGACGCAAAAAACGTGCATTGGGACACAAGTACCGCATTATACTATGCGAAGGAAACTGTTGCACGCCATTGACGTTCATTCTATGCAACTGTAGATTTTCCTGATAATCAGTTATTCTGAAACAAAATTTCCTTTTAAAATACAAATAAGTGTAATCTTAGGTATGAGGATTCGATGGCAAAGGTGAAGTGGCGGTATTGGCCAATCAGTCAGGGACGCGATCGTTCGGTTGGTGAAAATACAGACTTTATGTTTGTTACGGTGAAAACAATGTGGAGACTTGCCAAGCGATCTATCTGAAAAATACTAGTGTTAATGAGCAAGGATTTCGTTCATGTATTTTTCTACTGTTCCTCTAATGATTTTGGAGCAACTAACTTTTGTGACGAGCGCCAAGAATTCAAATGCAATAACAATTCTTTTATCATTATTTGTACACTAACTATAACAATGGCAACTTCCCTGCATGGTGGAAATTGAACCTTAAGCCAAAGTGATGAACAGTGTTGCCACCGCGGGTAGACTTAGTAACATTGTTGATTTGTAGGTTATTTGTTTCTGTCGCTGCACCAGTAATGCTCCTTGAAGAGATAGACTGATAGGAAGATAGACAGTGGGAGGAGGGAGAAGAGGAGTAGAGAGGGGGGTTTGGGGAAGACGGAGAGAGGGAGATGGATATATATAGAGAGAGAAAGAAAGAAAAAGAAAGAATGGGGAGGGGAAAGAGAGGCAGAGAGATCTTCACAGCATGGCAATACCAAGTACATATACATCTAAACAACAGAAAAAAGTCACACCATTACCCTCTGTCTCTCACGTGGTTCGTTTCGACTGAATAGCAGAACGGTTCTCCCCCGCGACCAGGCAACAAGAGCAAAATAGTAGTTTTACAATCATTATCAACACAGCGCCAACGTCAACAGCGACATTCCCCTATTTGCTGTGAATTGCCCATTGTTCAACAAAAATGATGACTCATGCTCTATTGTCACCGAAGTCAGGGTGAAAGCTGTTTGTTTACGAATATTACATTCTGTATTTTTGGCCAGTTAACAGAGCTATCATTGGATGTTTGAAATTTCAAAAAGGTTCGATTACTGTTGCTTGGATATTTAGCCCTTTAAGATATTGATCATTTCCTAATATTCATGTGATTTTATTCCTTATAGTCCTTCATTTTTCTATATTACGAGAATACATCCCTATTTTCTGACTTATGCTCCAGTATATAACTTTGCTATTATTAGATTTGTATGAAAGATATCCGTTTATATGTGTGTATGTTGTGTTATGTACTCATACAGTCACCAATAAACTTTGTTGTTTATCTAGAAACAGACGCGAACAAAGAAGAAAGTGTTCTATTCACTTTCTTTTAAGTAGATACAAATTGAGAAGAGAAAAGATAAGAAAAGGAAGAAAGAAAAGAAAAAACTTCTTCGCTTTTTACATTTTCTTTCACCGTGTCCTCGTTGTCGGGGTTGGGAACAAGTGCGATTGTCTATTTTTTCCAGGTCTATCGCGCCTTCCTGTTTCTGATATTGTTTGCAGTCTCTCTTGCCTTTATTTCCTTCTGCCTCTGATTATCTTTATCTTTGTCTCTCTGTCTCTGTCTCGACATCGACTTTCGTCCTTCAACAGGTGTTCTCCTGCCTTGCGTTACGTTGGAAAATACGGAAAACTTTTGTGCGTTACGCAGAATGCGCTCGAATGGAACGGTCTCAGCGTTATGGCGACACTCCAATGTAAACATTGTCTCTCACCAGCGTTTTGCGTTTTACTGACTTTTATTTATGCTAGTATTCGTAAGCCTTTTTTTCTTTCTTTTTAAAGCATAGCTAGCATATTTTTTATCCATTAATAGTCCGGCTCTAGGCTTATGAGTAAAGAATCAGTCTCACATTTCTTCACATTGACATTCTTTGCTTAGTTGAATAGGAAATAAAATTCAAGAAAGTGCCTACTAGCATTCCACTGATCTTTTAAGTTCGTATGACATTCATACTGAAAAATATTTCATGATATTCTGCAATAGAAGTGTTTGCAAACAGCATACACGTCGTCTGCAAGGCGCACCACCTCTCGGGACTGCAGCGTCTGTGCGCCACGCGAACACAAGCATCGCGTTCCAGGCCGTTCCGTTGACATTGTGCGTTACGTGACGGAACGCAGGGCAGTTCTCGTCATTCCCTTTCACGTTGCCTTTCAAATATCTACGAATGTTGCGTGTGGTAAATGCGTAGGTAGGGTGGTAGGGAGAGAGACATAGGAGAATATATAACGAGGAAGGGAAAGATAGCAATTGAGAAAAAGGGAGATAAATGCATAAAAGTACAGAACGACTAATAGGGACAGATGAGATAAAATAATGAGTAAAAGGGTAGTGGGCAATTACATAGAGAGAGGCAGGGAGGGAGGGAAGGAGAGATAGAGAGGGAGATCGTATAGAAAGAGAGATCGGATAGAGAGAGGGAAAAGTAATATGAATATATTGATAGATTAATCCAAATTCAAGAGGAGACTTATTACCTAAAATTATCTGCCGCATCAACAGCTAAGGTCATTAGCGGCGAAAAGAGAAAAGGCATAAATGGATAAACCACAAAATGAATAGACAGAGATCCGGCTCTTGGAATCAGCTGCTCGTTGCCCTTCTTGACCCGAGGCGCCGCTCGACACTCGACCAAAAGCTCTCGTCGATTCTGATCCCGAGGGAGAAAGCAAAGAGGGGGGGGGAGGAATAGGGAAAGCAAGAGAAAGAGAGGAGTTGAAAAGAGAGAGAAAGAAGACAAGAGGAGCGGATTGAAAGGAAGAGGGAGAGAGGATGGAAACAAAGGGACGAAAGGAAAAAGGAAAGGTAATAGAAAGAATATGAAGAAATGGAAAAGCAGAGAAAATGGAGGGGGGAAGGAAAGGAAGGGAAAAGAGTTAAAAAAAAAAATAATAATAATAAAATAAAAACGAAGAAAAGTAGAATGGTTTGCTATAATTTTTACTTTATTTATTTATTTATTTTTTTTTGCGTAACTGTTATTGGATATTTGATATCTTATAAAGGTTTGATGAGAGTTACCCTTTATAATTTAGATGAATTTTAGAGTTTTAACCTTTGTGTGATTTTTCCCTTAAATTCCTGAAATGATATTATGTTATCTGATACTACAATTTCTCTTGTACATCAGTCTATCCTTTTGTGGGGATTATATTTGTATGGAAGATATCCTTTCTTATGTGTGTCTTGTATTACACGTAATGTGGCAATTTACTTAGTAGATACGAACAAAGATAAAAAAAAAAAAAATCTTTTTCTTTGCTTCTCGCGTCTCCCTTTCTTCACTGCTTCGTTTCCAGTCCGTCCCTCCTCCCCTTCGACCTTCTCCCTTCCACAGGTGGTCTACAGTTCTCTTTCTCTCCTTCACGCCGCCTTTCACACCTCTACGAATGTGTCGTGGGTGGTAAATGCGCAGATAGCGAGAGGCGGAAGGTTATAAGGAGAGAGGTGAAGATGGGAAGTGAGAGAAAGGGAGGTGAATACATAGAGAAGGAACGAATGGAAGAGATAAATGAAATATGATTATGAGGGAGGGGAAGGGAAGATGTATATAGATAGATAAAGAGAAAAAAAACGAAAGAAAAAGAGAGTGTATGAGATAGAGAGAAAGCAAAAGAAAAAGAGGGTGAGTGAGGGAGAAAGAGGAGGGGTTAAAGAATTGCGTATTGAAAGAGAAAGGAATAGCAAGAGGGGAATATATATATATATATATATATATATATATATATATATATATATATATATATATATATATATATATATATATATATATTTACATAGATCCGAAATGGAGAGAGGAGGACAGAGAGACTATATAAAAAGATGAAACACAATGAATAAAGATCCGGTTCTTTCACTTTCAATGCCTTCGATAAGCTGGTCATTACGCATTCTTAACCCGAAGAACGAAAAGAGAGAAGAAAGGAGGAGGAACAGAGAAAGGAAGGAGAGAGAAAAGGGCAGATCAAAAAGAAAAAGTCCTTATCCTTTCCTCTTCGTGGATGTGAAATAATCTTGCTGTTCTTTGTTTGATCTCGATTTTTCTCCCGACCGAAATAAATATGCCAGATCGTTTAATAAGTAATGATATAACTTGAAAAATACATAAGTCTATCACCATCACACACACGCAGTAACACGCATATAAACAGAAAATTACACGCGTGTGATTACCGTGAGGCGTTAACGGCCTTAACGGACCTAAAAAGTCTTATCGTATTGTAAAACATTTCTTAAACAAACAAGGTAGCATAGAAAAGGCTTTGCAAGTTAAGTTAATAGCATTTTCACTCGATATTCCTTTTTTGCTCAATGGCTGTGCTACATAAATCTGCGAATATGAAGTTGGAGACACTCCCCCCCCCTTTTTTTTTTCTTTCTTTCATTGGAGGATCAAAGTAAACTATTCGCTGATTATTTTTCCAAGTATATTAATTTCCCTCCCCTACCCCTTCCTTCCGCCTCAGAATTAATTCATGTATTGTGGAAGGAAACAACGGAACTTACACATAAAGGAAATTACCTGAAAAAAAAAGATAGAAAGAAAAAACAAAAAGTCCATGAAAATCCTTGGGCAACTGTGTCGAGTATCTGCACTTGTAAGGTTGTGTCACGGTTTTTTTTTAAACCTTTTGCAAAAGGATAGTTGCAGGACTGGAGAAAAGCATGAATAGAGGTAGGAGAAGTTTTGTTATTTCAACGTTTGAGCAATTAACTCCTTATTGGATAGATAGAGAGATTGAGAGAGAGAAAGAGAGAAATGAAGTGAAAATGAGAAGAAAGAGAAAGTGAAAGAGAAAGAGAAGTTCTATAAATATACTGTAAATTTCCACAGACGCTACACAGTGTTTCCTCTCTAACACTTACTATGGCAGACACTTTCATGGCAACGTAATCTCAGTTATCAGGACTCGATGGCAATGACGGAACGGCAGATATTATTTATTAGCCAATCAGTCGGGGACGCGGTCGTTCGTTGGGGAGCCTAACGACTCTATACTTCCCGCTTTTTACAATGAGGATAAAGTAGTCAATTTCCTCGTCGTGGTATTACCTTATAAACCTGTTATTGACCAAAAAGAATGTGACGACTTGCTATTTCTCTCAAAAATTAAAATTCAATACAATTTTTTCATTTGTTGCTTGGCGACCGATTGTAACTTTCATGTTGAATAAAACGTGTACACGATATTAACAACAATTTACAAGACCCAGATAAAGTTTTCAAATATGGCATAATTTAATCTGATTTAGCTTCTTGACACCCAGAGTGTATTGCACTGAATATGCACTGTCCACTGTGTTCTGTATATGTTGCAAGGGGAGAATCGCTGAAAAATAGGCATAACAAAGAAAGTGAAAAGAAGGAAAACATGTGAACAAACAGTGACAGGTAGAGGTTTAAATAAAGAAATGCTGACACATACGTTTGGAAAATGCAAGTCACATACAAGACAAAACAAAAGTGTTACATTCTCGCAAAAACGAAGTTGTATGTCAAGGAAGTGTTCCGTTTAGCTAATATTTGTTACGAATATTACAGGCATGAGGGCTCCCGAGCTTGTAATATCATCCCATGGCAACGCATTAAAAAGAAGAAGAAAACAAAAATAACGTGCACACATATAAACGAGAAACATTAAGTGCAGCCCCCCCCCCAAAAAAAAAAATAATAATAATCATAGATAATTTATAAAAAAGTTATAAATACTAAAGCAAAAAACAATAAAAAAATAATAAAAATAAACATAATACAGCCCATTATCTATTTACTGCAATATCCTTTCCTAAGGAGATTCGTTTTATGTTCATGTTGCAATTTTTAATTTGACATTTCCTTTAGAGTGACTGTGATAAATACGCTTAAACACACTCATAAATATTTGTGCGTGTGTATATATACATAATATAAGCGGTTATGAAATAATCATGTGTTTTGATTTTTCAGTATTGCTGCTTTCACCGTCCCCCATGCAGAGCATTGCATAACTACAGACTTTTGTCTCTGCATGCAAAGTGCAACAGAAGCCCCGCAGTCAGTGATTGCACAGAACCAACTTCAACAGAGACATTTCCCCAACTGATCTGAACCAACCATTACATGCAGTAAAAAGCAACAACAATATTTGTCGAACAAACATCATTGCTGACAAACGAGTGCAGGCAAGTTCTTCCCCCACTCTACCTCCTTCAGGAACAAATTGATCACTGCATATTTACGATTTATTTTTGAAAATGTGGTCTTCTGAAGAGCTTGTGTTTTTTGTTTATTTTTTATTTATTTATTTATTTATTTTTACCAACTGGAATGAAGCGATTGCATGCTAAGGATTTCACATCATTTTATAGTTCACATTTTATCTTCTTCAAATATGTAATATTTCATTCTTTATTCATTCTTTTTACTTTTTGTTTAACGTGCATTCTTATACTTGAAACAAAGTAATAAGGTTTATATAAAAAGATAGGAAAAACGGATAAAATATCGTATTATAAAAAAAAATAGTAATAATAATAAAACAAAAAATAATGAAATAAAAGTGAAAACTAGCACAAAAACGGGTAGGGGAAAGGTCAAATCAAGAGAGATAGAGAGATAGGAAGAGATACATAAATGAAAGGCAAAATTGAAATGAAGACAGATTCTGATACAGAGGTTATAGGTCAATATATAGATTTCAGACATGCACACAGGGCGAGAGCAAGAGAAAGAAAGAGAGAGAGCGAAAGAGCGAGAGCGAGAGTAGAGGAAGTGGGAGGGAGGGGAGGAAAGAGAGAGAGAGAAGGGAAGGAAGGAGAGAGAGAGAAGGGGAGGAAGAAAGAGGGGGAGGGGGAGGGAGAGGGAATGTGAGAGTGAGAGTGAGAGAAAAAAGAAAAGAAAAAGAAAAAGAGGAGGGGGCATGAAGAGGGAGGGTAAAGAGGAAAGGGAGAGGAAGAAATGAGGAACGTGAGAGTAAGGAAAGAGAAGGAACAAACGCATACATAAGAAAGCATATACATTCCAACACACACACACACACACACACGTTATCTTATCACCAGGATGTAAACCAGGATGCACTCTATCAAGAGCTATGACGGATTCCATCATAACAGCAAACGAGAAAATATTCCAGACCGAAGCGTCGCAAATCATTAAAAGCATTTTCGTATCCGGACGCCATTTTGACGGTAGACTGCGCTCCCCCGATGATTGTTAAACAAATCTGCATTTATTTATTCTTACGGACAAGTTCCCGGATCACCAGCTCATCCAACATCACCGAATGAAAAACTTCAGAGCGGGAATAACGCATGACTGTGAGCCGCTCTGTTATTTTATGCATTTCCGTTTTTGTTTATTCAAAGCTAAGAGGTGGAATAAATTCATCCGGTGATTTCTTGTCTTTCTTTTTTCTTTTTCAGGACTGGGTCATATTTTGCCTTCGTCAGCATCGAGTCGCAATCATTTTTCACTTATTTTTTACACATTGATATCATCAAATGCAACTTTCCTGCATGACGGAAACGGTGCGTGGAATCAAACGCAGCAGTAAAATAGGCTTTATGACCATTGGCAACATTGTCGAGCGGCTGTTTTGCAGTTGTAACACTGCTTTGAAAATGTTCCTTCCACAGAAGCGTTCGGGCAACGAATGAAAAGTACAAATAAATAGGAATACATCACCCCTAAAAAAGGAAAGAAAAGAGATCATCACCTGTAAAACCTGGAGCTGACGTGGAACCCCAAAAGGCAGCAAGATCTTTAAAACCAAAGGACTCTTCGGCCATTTGGCAGACTATCCTCCAGACTCGCTTGGGAAGCTCCTCAAAATACCCAGAGGAAGTCCGTTGCTCTATTAACAACTGCGTTGCCAAGCAGTAACGAACAAGTTTCCTCACAAGTGATGAAAAGCAAGCAAAAGATGCATCACAAGAGATTATATACTGCATGTCCGTGTATCCAGTCACAGATATATCACGTTGCAATAGGTTTGTACATAAGAAATCCTTTTGTTTTCTAAAAGGTGACGACCACGAGTATATCGATATGCCCAAAACACAAATGTTCTTAAAGCCATGTAGTTTATTATGTAGGGTACGAAATGATATGTTTATGCTAATTTCACCCTTCTACTTTTATTTACTCTTTTCTACATCACCAGTCTACACACCATTCTCATCAACATCAATTAATCATTACAATATCATTCATGAGAGCAGCAAATGACATATTTTCCATTTTGCCGTCGATGGTCATAGGCTGGTTTGGGAAGACACTTGACAGGACCACAATACACGACCAGGCACCCTAGTTTTCCGGTCAAGGTCCTCTGTATGTCGCCAGAGTGACGGCGAATCTTCTGACGAAAAGGGATTGCATGTAACTGAAAATTCTGTTTATTTATTTATTCATTTATTTATTTTCTAAGGGAAGTTGATTTATAGAGGAAAGAAAGCATGAATAAGTATGCCTACATGAAAGCAGTTAATGATTACTTGTCCCGTCCCTCTGAAATATGCAAAGGAGTCAACCTTCATGTAAAATGGCACTCTCTGTCCCCAAGCATGTGTTCCCCTCAGTGGCTTCAGAATTTACAGGGTGGATAAAGAACTGGCCAGGTTTAGTACTAGACATAAGCGGTTGAAAACCTTTGGTCATCTGTGAAGAGACTTATCCACAAGAAATACATTTTTATTATACAGAAACTAAAGTATGGACCTAAGAAGTTGCGAGTAAGTTTAGTTATCAAATTCTTGAGAATTTAGTGGAATCAAATTTTACATGCTAAACAAAGCTGATGATAGAAACATATATATATATATATATATATATATATATATATATATATATATATATATATATATATATATATATATATATATATATAC
>NC_091584.1:8901765-8906765 GCF_042767895.1 Penaeus vannamei | reverse complement strand
GAGATGGTGGAGGCAAGTCGTCAGGGCAGTTGGTTAAGATTATTCGACTACGCTGTTTATCTCTCTATCTATCCCTCTATATGTCTATTAGTCTCTCTCTCTCTCTCTCTCTCTCTCTCTCTCTCTCTCTCTCTCTCTCTCTCTCTCTCTCTCACACACATCTAGCTCTCTCTCTCTCTCTCTCTCTCTCTCATCTAGCTCTGTATATATTTATATTTGCGTCTGTGATACGAACAGAGTTGCTGTTGGACAGGATTCAGAAAGTAAAAGAGGTTGAAAAAACGAGTGACTTTTACCCTTGAGCGATGAGGCAAGACAAACGGACGCACATTCTCACAGATCTTTGCCAAACGAACCTGTCTCTTGAGCTAAAAATGGCCGTCTAGTTAGGGACGAAAGTTGCAGCTGTGAGCGCGTTGAAATACGTAATATCTCACCCTGCATAACGTAATGCACAGTGAAATATAACCCACTGAAAGAAAACAAAGTCATTCGATTTATTATGTGACTGAAGAGCATTTCCTCACGCTAACCTCTCCTCAAGATGGAACGAGAGAGGCCTGTGACTTAGGAGGTCTTACTAGTTTCCTAAAGGAGACTACTATTTTAAACATGATTCAGTGATGCTTAATATCTCTGGAATAATTATATGAGTTTCAGGCAGAATATATATATTTTTTTATTTTTATTATAATTCCTATTGTTATTTATTCTAGCATATTACAGACTTTACATATTGATAGTTTACTGAACGTTTAGATATTTTAACATTTTAATCCCATAAAGATTTTACTGCAGATAATTTCAAGTAATAAATCAATCACCCCCCCCCCCGTGATGTTTTTCAAGTATTGCAACAGCAGAGGAAGCCTAAACCTGCTCCGAGCACAGAGGAGCAACATGCATTAGTGAGTGCAAGGTCGCTCATTGAAGTCTGACAATGCAATTACTGTCACTGAAATTACCTTTTTGGAAATCAATATCATTAACTTCTGTTGAATAAATATTGATAGCCAGTATTATTGAGATTATTATTATGATGATGATGATTATTATCATCATTGTTGTAATCATTATCATTATAACCATTATTGTTCTTGTTATTCATTTTCATTATTATCATCCTCATTATCGTTATAAGTAGGTAATCAGGTTATCAAACTTTCTTAGAAATATCAAACATCCTGTGACACCTCTGTTAACCGACCAAAAAAGCCGACTGTAAATGTGCAAACAAACCGCTGTCACTCCGACCTCGGTGGCAATCCTGCATCGGCTCTCCCTTCGGTTAAATATTGGATAATTAATTAATAAATAATTAATAAATAAATAATAAATTAATAAATAATTAATAAATAAATAATAAATAATAAATAATTAATAAATTAATTGGACAATTGTGCAAATTCACAATTCACAACGCATAAGGGAGCTGTCGCTGTTGACGCCGGTGCGGTTTCGTTAATGTCTGCAAAACTATTATATTGCCTTTGGTGTTTGGTGAAGGAGGAGGACCGGTGTGCCGTTCGGTGGGAAACGAACCGCAGGGAAGACTAAGGAAAACGTGTTTGCGGGAAATTTTGTGTGGTAGATGTATACATACTCTCTATTGCCTTGCCGTGAGTATTGTCCAATGTGTATATTATATCACTGATTAGACATTTCCTTGTTTTCGCTCTCTTATTCTATCCTCTCTTTTCTCTCTCTCTCTGTATATATGGATATCTATCTATCTATATCTGTATGTCTTTTTTATTTATCTGTTTTTTTAGATATTTATCTCTGTTATGAACAGTACAATGCCTTAGAAAGATAGACTAATAAATGTTACAAAGTCTCGCGGTGGCAACCCTGTTCGTCTCTTTGATTTGACGCTCACTTCCACCATGCAGGGAAGTTGCCATTGTTGCAGTTCACAGCGACAAAAGAATTGTTATTGGCTTTTGATTCTTGACGCTCAGCACAAAAGTTATTTGTTCCGAAATCTATAGAGGAAAGGAGAAATACACAGACGAACTCTCGTCTCAATAACACTTTTTCAGATAACAACAAACCATGACATGACAATAGTCTCTACATTATTCCCACGCAAACAAACTTACAGTCCGTATTTTCACCAACCGAACGATCGCGTCCCTGACTGATTGGCCAATATCTGCCGCTTCGCCGTTGCCATCGAATCCTGATACCTGAGATTACACCGTGACAAATTTATCTGTCAAAAGCCATTGATCAAGGGAAATGCGCTGAATTGCTGAGGATTTTTGTAAGAATTCCGTCAAAATGCTGGTCGTTTGAAATAATAATAATAATAAATAAATAAGTAAAAATAATTTCTTTGGATATCTGTAGGGATACCTTGTAACCAAATAACTGAATATTAGGAAAGTACTGTCGAATTTCTTAGGATGTTTATTATTCATATGCCCTCATGTCAGTAGGGTTTGGCTTAGAAAAGAGAGCTGAGGCTTATCTTCCGTAGGCCTAGGCTTGTAATTGACACATTTCGATGTCATGCAACATATTTCAGCTCAGGCAACAACTGACATTGTTTTATATAACATTTACGCATTAGCCACGGATTCATTCAGCCCTCAAAAATGTTCCTTGAGGAATGAGATACGGGAAGTATGGTCTAAAGAATGTTAGTTCTTCATATTTCTACATTAGTTCTACGTAATTACACTTATGTACGTACAATTATATGTGAAGGTGTTAACTCATATATCATTCTATCTGTATGCGTTATTGATTGATTATAAGTGGCTCTCGCGTGTCAATGAATGTAATTTATTAATAATGATGATATTGACTTTCCTTCTCTTTACATGCAACCGTGAAAATTTTCACGAAGAAAATTACACTTTTTAAAGCATATCCAAAACGACGAACATATAGAAATCAAAACAAAATCGTTCATGGGAAAGTAACTGCTATAATCATTTTCTTCGTTCCACTTTCCTTCTTGAGAAAGAGTCAAGATACGGGTCGGAAGATCACACGCATGAATGCACGCACGCACGAATGCACACGGCGGGGAGTTAGGTTGCCTTCCATTATGTAATCAAGCGGCGAGTAGAGTTAAGACTGTGGTTCCTTTTGGTGCAACATCATCTGCTGCTTATCTGTAATCTGACAGTGAATGCGCCAATGATTTAAATTTATTCTTTAGCTTTTTAAACAATTGGTGTGTTCAAACACAGAGGGATGGGAGTGGATAGACAGATAGTCGTATAAATAGATAAAAAGGGAGGCAGCAGCCTTCGTTCTCTTTATCCAGCGGCACCCATTTTTTTTCTTCTACTTCACGGAGTACCTTTTCTCTTTAAGATTAACATTGTTTCACGATGCTCGATCGCACAACTTATTTCCTCCCTTTCGTACGTTTCATACTCACAAAGCCTTTTACATTATTTATGCATGGCGTAGTGTGGCTAGGCGCCACCACGCATCTTTACCTCTTGGGATAGCGAGCATCCTCGCCCACGCGCTCTCCTGCTCGGGTTATACGTACCTCGGTCGACATACAGTTTTTCCACCTGCCGGATTTCATCCTTTTATTCTTTATATATATATATATATATATATATATATATATATATATATATATATATATATATATATATATATATATATATATATATGTATGTATGTGTGTGTGTGTGTGTGTGTGTGTGTGTGTGTGTGTATATATATATATATATATATATATATATATATATATATGCATATATATATATATATATATATATATATATATATATATATATGCATATATATGCATATATATATATACATATATATATATATTTTTGTATATATATATATATTATATATATATATATATATATATATATATATATATATATATATATATATATTGTGTGTGTGTGTGTATTTGTATTCTTGAGTTTCGATTTTCATGTTTGTTTTAGTTTGCCTGTTTTGATACATTTTCTTGGGCTCTCGTTTAATATTGGTTTGTTTACTTTTTACTTTTCCAGTACGATCCTTTGTCGACATGTCTACTTTAATAATCTATCAGTTTCCTTGTTCCGTTCAATGTTAAATCAATTGTTTAGTGTTTAGGTCGAACACTTTTATCAACATTTTTGGTACACACACACACACACATACACACACACACACACACACACACACATTACGCTGCATTGTTTTCTTGGATTATATACATATACATACTTTTAAAGTCAGCTTTCATTTTAATGTTTTTACTTTGTCTTTTTTTTCATTGTAATGTAACTCTTAGAGATGATTATAACTTTAGTTAAAGTCATCTGGAACAAACCCACGCCGAAATAAGCTGAAGCCACGCTACCACTTCATGGGGCTTATACCAAAGGAGAATAATCTACTTTATTTGCACCTCTGGCACACAGAACACTTAGGTGCACCACAATGTGTTCACAGCCAATGCCATCATTAATGAGTGAAAGAAACGCAGCTTCACGTGACACAATCGCACTTTATCTAAAGACCCGAAAGAAAGCCGTTACAGAAACGAACCGGCGTTCTGGGACCCTGATGCTTCAGTGATTTCCTGATCGAACTCTGCAAGCATATGATGTTAATGATGATAATGATAATAATGATAATAATAATGTTGCAGATAATACATAATGATTTTACAATTCTAATAAGCTGTTGTCGGAGTTGTCGGGATCCGTTCACAGCGTCACGAAGACACGACGGACGCCAGCACAGCAGCCGGGGAGACCGACAGCACAGCGTCACAACAAAGGCATTCTGAACACGGCATCGGTAGAGCGTCGAGGCTGAATGACTGCTGAAGTTTAAGGCTTCTTTCATTTAAACCATTGTTAACTAAATGCAATTAATGATTCATGAGACATATTTTGCTTCTTATCACTGTAGAAATCACAATACGTTATTAGCCATGTCGTTGGAAAGTAAAGTTGGATCATTCAAAATATATCAAAAGACAAAAACGCCACGTCTCTCCCCTACACAGATATTGA
>NC_091584.1:8889265-8896765 GCF_042767895.1 Penaeus vannamei | reverse complement strand
TTTTTCTCTCTATCTATCTACCTCTCTCTCTCTCTTACTGTGTGTGTGTGTCTGTTATGGGCAGAAGAGTAGGAATAAGAAAGTCAAAGGAATGAAAAACTCGGGAAAAGCAGGAGATAGCCAGACAACAAGAGGGAGTCGTGATGCTCTTCCGTTTAGACATGTTAAGAAAGATGCGAATGAAGATAACGAGGTAAATATTCTTGCTGAAGTCGAAACTCCAAATCAAACGAACGTCTATATTACTTCACAATAAGGTCCAGGTATTATGTTACAAATGAGGCAGATATGAGCGCTTTAACATGTGTAATAAATCCACTTTGTTATATATCGTAATATACAACACACAAAAATAGAAAAAAAAACGAGAAATGCTTTCGAATAGACGCAAAAACGCGCATTGGGACAAAGGTACCCCATTATACTATGCGAAGGAAACTGTTGCACTCAATGACATTCATTTTATGCAACTGTTGATTTTCCAAATAATCAGTTATTATGAAACAAAATTTCCTTTTAAGATCCAAATAACTTCGACTGAAATTTTCAACGATCAGCTACTTCGATAAACGGAATTCTTAGAAAAAGCAATTCAGGAGCATTTTCCCTTGATCAATGTCTTTTGACAGACAAATTTATTACAGTGTAATCTCACGTATCAGGATTCGATGTCAAAGGCGAAAGCGGCAGATATTGGCCAATCAGTCAGGAACGCGATCGTTCGGTTCGTGAAAATACGGACTTTATGTTTGTTACGTGAAAACAATATAGAGACTCTTGCCATGTCATCGATGGTTACTATCTGAAAAAAGTGTTATTGAGCAAGGATTTCGTTCATGTATTATTCTACTGTTCCTCTGCTGATTTTGGAGCAACTAACTTTTGTGACGAGCGCCAAGAATTCAAATGCAATAACAATTCTTTTATCATTATTTGTACACTAACTATAACAATGGCAACTTCCCTGCATGGTGGAAATTGAACCTTAAGCCAAAGTGATGAACAGTGTTGCCACCGCGGGTAGACTTAGTAACATTGTTGATTTGTAGGTTATTTGTTTCTGTCGCTGCACCAGTAATGCTCCTTGAAGAGATTGATAGATAGATAGAGAGTGAGAGGGCGAGAGGAGGAGGAGGAGAGAGTGGGGGGAGGGGAAGACGGAGAGAGGGAAAGGGATATATATAAACAGAGAGAGAGAGAGAGAGAGAGAGAGCAAAGAGAAAGGAAGAAAGAACACACACGAAACAGACCAAACCTACGACGCCTGGTAAAGACCGCATTGATTGATAAAAGAAAGAAGTAAAAAAATCTCCCGCGACCAGGCAACAAGAGCAAAGTAGTAGTTTTACAGTCATTATCAACACAGCGCCAACGTCAACAGCGACATTCCCCTATTTGCTGTGAATTGCCCATTGTTTAACAAAAATGATGACTCATGCTCTATTGTCACCGAAGTCAGGGTGAAAGCTGTTTGTTTACGAATATTACATTCTGTATTTTTGGCCAGTTAACAGAGCTATCATTGGATGTTTGAAATTTCAAAAAGGTTCGATTACTGTTGCTTGGATATTTATCCCTTGAAGATATTGATCATTTCCTAATACTCATGTGATTTTATTCCTTAAAGTCCTTCATTTTTCTATATTACGAGAATACATCCCTATTTTCTGAGTTATGCTCCAGTATATAACTTTGCTATTATTAGATTTGTATGAAAGATATCCGTTTATGTATGTATGTTGTGTAATGTACTCATAACATACTCATACTCCAATAAATTTTGTTGTTTATCTAGAAACAGACGCGAACAAAGAAAAAGTGTTCTCTTCACTCTCTTTAAAGTAGATACACATTGAGAAGAGAAAAAATGAGAAAAGGATGGAAGAAAAGTGAAAAAACGTGTAATCTTCGCTTTTTACATTTTCTTTCACCGTGTCCTCGTTGTCGGGGTTGGGAACAAGTGCGATTGTCTATTTTTTCCAGGTCTATCGCGCCTTCCTGTTTCTGATATTGTTTGCAGTCTCTCTTGCCTTTATTTCCTTCTGCCTCTGATTATCTTTATCTTTGTCTCTCTGTCTCTGTCTCGACATCGACTTTCGTCCTTCAACAGGTGTTCTCCAGCCTTGCGTTACGTTGGAAATACGGAAAACCTTTGTTCGCTACGAAGAATGCGCTCGGATGGAACGGTTTCTGCGTTATGGCGACACTCCACTGTAAACATTGAAAAAGGGAGATAAATGCATAAAAGTACAGAACGACTTATGGAGACAGATGAGACAAAATGAGTAAAAGGGTAGTGGGAAGGAAGGGAAGGAGAGAGAGAGAGGCAGGGAGGGAGGGAAGGAGAGAGAAAGATCGGATAGAAAGAGAGATCGGATAGAGAAAAGGCAAAGTAATATAAATACATTGATAGATTCATCCAAATTCAAGAGGAGACTTATTAGCTAAAATTATCTGCCGCATCAACAGCTAAGGTCATTAGCGGCGAAAAG
Source organism: Penaeus vannamei (assembly GCF_042767895.1). Lineage (NCBI taxonomy): Eukaryota > Metazoa > Arthropoda > Malacostraca > Decapoda > Penaeidae > Penaeus > Penaeus vannamei. Next base: position 8,894,273 of record NC_091584.1, on the reverse strand, counting down.
AGAAAAGACATAAATAGATAAAACAGAATGAATAGACAGAGATCCGGCTCTTGGAATCAGCTGCTCGTTACCCTTCTTGACCCGAGGCGCCGCTCGACACTCGACCAAAAGCTCTCGTCGATTCTCATCCCGAAGGAGGAAAAGGGGGGGAGGGAAGAGGAGGGATAGGGAAAGGAAGAGAAAGAGAAGAGTTGAAGAGAGAGGAAGAACACAAGAGGAGAGGATTGAAAGGGAGAAGAGGGAGAGAGGATGGAAACAAAGGGACGAAAGGAAAAGGAAAGAAAGATAATGAATAGGAAAGGCAGAAAAAAATGGAAAGAGAGGAAGGAAAGGAAGGAAAAAGAGTAGAAATAAGACTGGAAAAGAGTAGACATAGCTTACTATTATATTTATATTCTGCATTTTTGTTTCTGTTAATGGATATCTGATATTTTTAAAACGGTTAATAAGAGTTACCCTTTAGAATTTAGATGTATTTTATAAGAAAGAGTTTTAATGTTTGTTATTTTTTCTTCAATTCTTTAAATCATTTTTGTTATCTGACAACGCTTTACATTTTCTCTTGTACCTCAGTATACACTTTTGCGATGACCATATGGAAGATACCCTTTCTAATGTGTTTCTTAAATTCACCAATATGGCAATTTACTTAATAGAAACGAACAAAGAAAGAATACATAATGATAAGAAGATTCTCCTGTTTTTCTTTGTTTCTCTCCTCTCCGCTGATTTGCTTCCAGTCCGTCCCTCCTCCTCCTTCCGTCTCCTCCTTGACCTTTTCCTTCTACATGTGCTCTACACTTCTCTTTCTCTCTTTTACGCCGCCCTTCACACCTCTACGAATGTGTCGTGTGTGGTAAATGCGCAGAAAGGGAGAGAGAGACGGAAGGTTATAAGGAGAGAGGGGAAGATGGGAAGTGAGAGAAAGGGAGGTGAATACATAAAGAGAGGGAACGAATGGTAGAGATAAATGAAACATGATTATGAGGGAGGGGAAGGGGGGAGGGTAGGGGGAGGAATTATAAAGAAAGAAGAGATAGAGAGAGAAAGGAAGATATATATATATAGAGAGAGAAAAAAAAAACGAAGAAAAAATTGAGGGAAGGAGACTGTAAAAGAGAGAGAGAAAGCAAAAGAAAAAGAGAGTGAGTGAGGGAGAAAGAGGAGGGGGAAGGGGTTAAGGGATTGCGTACTGAAAGAGAAAGGAATAGCAAGAGGGGGAGACAGATGAAATAATAATAATAATAATAATACATGGATCCGAAATGGAGAGAAGAGGGCAGAGAGAGAGACTAAATAAAAGATGAAACAGGATGAATAAAGATCCGGTTCTTTCACTGTCAATGCTTTCGATAAGATTATCATTACGTATTTTTGATTCGAAGAACGAAAAGAGAGGAGAAAGGGCAGATCAAAAAGAAAAAGTCTATAAGCTTTCATCTTCGTGCATGTGATATATATATATATATATATATATATATATATATATATATATATATATATATATATATATATATATATATTTATTTATTTTTTTTTATTTTTTTTTTCTTCTTTTTTTCTCGACCGAGATAAATATGCCAGATCGTTTAATAAATAATGATGTAATTTCAATTGAAATACGTTTATCACCATCACACACCCAATTACACGCATATAAACAGAAAGTTACACGCGTGTGAAAACCGTGAGTCCTATTGTATAGTAAAACATTTCTTAAACGAACAAGGTACCGTATTGCAGGTTAAGTTAATGGCATTTCACTCGATTTTCCATTTTTGGTTTATGGCTGTGCTACATAGATCTGCGAATATGAAGTTACTTTTCTTTCTTTCTTTCTTTCTTTCATTGGAGGATCAAAGTAAACTATTCGCCGATTATTTTTCCAAGTATATTAATTTCCCTCCCCTACCCCTTCCTTCCGCCTCAGAATTAATTCATGTATTGTGGAAGGAAACAACGGAACTTACACACATAAAGGAAATTACCTGAAAAAAGAAAGAAAAAAAAAATAGAAAGAAAAAACAAAAAGTTCATGAAAATCATTGGGCAACTGTGTCGAGTATCTGCTCTTGCAAGGTTCCGTCAGTTTTGTGTAAACTTTTGCAACAGGATAGTTGCAGGACTGGAGAAAAGACATTGCATGAATATAGGTAGGAGAAAATACGAATAAGTGAAGGTTTTGTCATTTCAACGTTTGAGCAATGAACTCCCTATCAGTTGCTCCTTACTCGCAATTTCCTCTCAATCTCTCCTTAAAGTTTTCAAGTTTGTTTCAATGCGTGTGTTGTTGCAGTGCATCACACATTCATCTTTACACGTTTGCTACAAATTACACTAAAAGGCTGGACAGAATGTTGACAACAGTACTAAAAAATAAACCAGTGCCAACAGCCGGCCCTCTCCCTTGGTCACGTACAAGGTGGCCTGTTGCTCTTGAAGTGGCGTTTTGACGAGAAGAAAAGAGAGATAGAGAGATGAATAGATAGATAGAGAGATTGAGAGAGAGAAAGAGAGAAATGAAGTGAAAATGAGTAGAAAAAGAAATGGAGAGAGAAAGAGTTCTATAAATGTACTGTAAATTTCCACACAGGCTATGCAGTGTTTCCTCTCTAACACTATGACAGACACTTTCATGGCAACGTAATCTCAGTTATCAGGACCCGATGGCAATGACGGAACGGCAGATATTATTTATTAGCCAATCAGTCAGGGACGCGGTCGTTCGTTGGGCAGACTAACGACTCTCTAGACTTCCCGCTTGTTACAATGAGGATAAAGTAGTCAATTGCCACGTCGTGTTATTACCTTACAACCCTGTTATTGACGAAAAACAATGTGAGAACAAGACAATCAGTGACAGGTAGAGGATTGAAAGAAGAAATGCCTACACGTATGTGGAGACACTTAATGCAGGTCTTAATGTTACATTCTCGAAAGAACGAAGATGTATATCAATCAAGTGTACCGTTTAAGCTAGAATTTATTGCGAATGTTACAGGCATGAGGGCTCTCGAGCATGTAATATAATCCCATCGCAAAATGCACACATATAAACGAGGAACATTAAATGCAGTAAAAAGATAATAATAATAAAAAGAAAATAAACAAGTAAAATAAGATTTGAATAAATACAGCCCATTTTCAGTTTACTGCAATATTCTTTCTTTATTAGATTCCTTTTATTTTCATGTTCAATTTTAATTTAACATCTTTAGAGTGACTGCGATAGATACGATTAAACACACACACTTAAATATGTCAATGTGTTTGTGCGTGTGTATATATACATTTTATTAACGGTTATAAAATCATTCAGTTTTGAAAATCTTTCCAGTATTGCTGCTTTCACCGTCCCCCATGCAGAGCATTGCATAACTACAGACTTTTGTCTCTGCATGCAAAGTGCAACAGAAGCCCCGCAGTCAGTGATTGCACAGAACCAACTTCAACAGAGACATTTCCCCAACTGATCTGAACCAACCATTACATGCAGTAAAAAGCAACAACAATATTTGTCGAACAAACATCATTGCTGACAAACGAGTGCAGGCAAGTTCTTCCCCCACTCTACCTCCTTCAGGAGCAAATTCATCACGAAGAGCTTTTTCTTTTCTTTTCTTTTTGTTTTTACCGATTGGAATGAAGCAATAACTTCCGTTAGCGCTTGCATGCTAGAGTTTTTACATTTCTATAATTCAGATTTCATTTTCTTGATATATGTTGTTTCATTCTTTATTCTTGCTTTTTATTCTTTATTTACCGTGCATTCTTATACTTAAAACGCCGCACTAAGGTTTATGTAGAAAGATAGAAAGAATGGGTAAAATCTTGTAGGATATAACTATAAAAAAGCAGAGAAAATAAAAATGAAAACTAGCGCAAAAACGTCTGGTGAAAGGTCAAATCAAGAGAGATAGAGTGATAGGAAGAGATACATAAATGAAAGGCAAAATTGAATTGAAGATAGATTGTGATACAGAGGTTACAGGTCAATAGATTTCAGACACATGCACACAGGGCGAGAGCAAGAGAAAGAGAGAGAGAGAGCGAGAGAGAGGAGAGGAAGTGGGAGGGAAGGAGAGAGGGGAGGAAAGAGAGAGAGAGAGAGAGAGAGAGAATGAAGGAAAAAGGGTAGGTGGGAAGGAGAGAGAGAGAGAGAGAGAGAGAGAGAAGAGAGAGAGAGAGAGGTAGGTGGGAGAGAGAGAGAGAGAGAGAGAAGGGGAGGAAGAAAGAGAGAGAGAGAGAGAGGGGGGGGGAGAGGGAGGCAGGGAGGGAAGAAGGGAGAGAGTGTGAGAGTGAGAAAAAGAGGAGGGGGCGTGAAGAGGGAGGGTAAAGAGGAAAGGGAGATGAAGAAATGAGGAAGGTGAGAGGAAGATAAGAGAAGGGACAGTGGGAGGAAGAAAATAGAGGAAAGAATAAAGAGATAGTAAAGAGAGAAGATAACGGAATAGAAAACAGAAAAGGCAAGAGAGAAGAAACAATGACTCATGGAGACACGTGCGCGCACAACAAATGCATACATAGGAAAGCATATACATAACACACACACACACACACACACACACACACGTTATCTTATCACCAGGATGTAAACCAGGAGGCACTCTATCAAGAGCTATGACGGATTCCATCATAACAGCAAACGAGAAAATATTCCAGACCGAAGCGTCGCAAATCATTAAAAGCATTTTCGTATCCGGACGCCATTTTGACGGTAGACTGCGCTCCCCCGATGATTGTTAAACAAATCTGCATTTATTTATTCTTACGGACAAGTTCCCGGATCACCAGCTCATCAAAAAGCACTGAATGAAAAACTTCAGAGCGGGAATAACGCATGACTGAGCCACTCTGTTATTTTATGCATTTCTGTCTTTGTTTATTCAAAGCTAAGAGGTGGAATAAATTCATCCGGTGATTTCTTGTCTTTCTTTTTTCTTTTTCAGGACTGGGTCATATTTTGCCTTCGTCAGCATCGAGTCGCAATCATTTTTCACTTATTTTT
>NC_091584.1:8859828-8867328 GCF_042767895.1 Penaeus vannamei | reverse complement strand
AGGTCGGGGCCAGCCTGCAACTCCGCCCGGTGTTGCAATGATAACGCAAGGAAGGCTGTTTCCGGCCTCATGTGCTGTTGCAAAACGAAACCCTGAGAGATTAACGGGGGTTTTAGATCAATTACCGGTTTTCCAGAATAAAGCACTCGATAGGGAAGATGTGTTTGCATTATGCTGTTGCAGTGTTCGAGAAATTGCATCGCATCTGAATATATAGTTGTAGGTTAGGAAGCTTTGCACTCTGAACAGCATTACGAAATTACTTGAAGCAATGGACCTTGTTAATTATCTACGTTTCTTGTTTAATTTTTATGATGGAAACTTTAATATTTTAGGCTCTACAATTATTTTGGTAATAACGATAATGACTGATATAGAAAAGACGATAGTAATAATCACAGTGATAATAATTTAATGATAATGACAGTAACAATAATAATTATAGTATTAATAGTAACAGTGATGCTAATAGTACAATACTAACAATGATAGTAATTATGCCATCTTCTTTAGCACAAACTCAGGACGTTCGGACTTTGAGTGACGTCAAAGATTGCTGATTGGCCACCGGGAATGCCACTGCCAGGCGCAAAAGTGCGGTGAAACTGTCCTACACCTCAATCTACACACGTCGCTATGGGAAGCACAGAACAAGGTATAATTGCGCGACCTCTCTCTCTCTCTCTGCAGTATCAATAAACATGACCACATAACCCCCATATAAGCAAATTAAAATGGTTAAAAGTTCAACAAAAATGTCAATATGACACGTGTATACTCACTCAAGAATTCATATAGGGTAACTATCCTCACTAGCTAATACTTCAATAAATAGGACACAAAACGCATTCAAACCATACAAATAAACAATCTACATATCAAAGGGTCATGCACGAAATCAGGGTTAAGACAAATGCAAATCCAAGGACCTGGCTGAAACAATCTATCACAAAATTACAGAAACATCAACTTGATTATTTTCAATGAAATGAGCATCTTTTAGATTGTCAATTAATTACAATTTCTAGTGATGTGACCATCTTTTATTTTATATTATCTTATGTACCTTATATTATATCACCTAATTATGTATTACTACAAACTCACTATGTAAAAAGAAGAACCACTGTAATTATTAGAAAAAGGTGTCTTGAATTTGACTTGCTACTGGTCGTGAACGCTTCAAAGTTATTATTGGATATAATATGCAATTGTTTACTTTGGCTCTCTATCTATCTTTCCTTTCAGCCATCACTTCTCATTTGTATCTTTGAGATTGGTCAGACACCCCCGGTGGGCATGCCCTCTACTACCAATCGCGGCGGCGTGTCCATGGCCCTGCCTACTTCGCTCGTGACCTCTGACTCATTCCTGACCTGGACAAAACACTACCTCGAGTCGCGGCCTCGCCCGGGCGCTCCACCTCTGGGGTCACCACCACTCCGCTCTACGTGTCTCTGCTCAGACGCCTCTTCGGAGACTTTATCCTTGCCGGGCTACCTTCTGTACGGGACTCCTGCAGAAGCACAACACTTATTCCAACCTTCGTCCATGACATTCGCGAATTTCACGACGCCACTGTTCGAGTTTCACGAGGTCACTGTATAGCTAGTACAAGGGACACCCGGTTAAGGTCATTGAGCACACGGGAATATCACATAAGAGGGATACATGACCTGGTAATGTAGGTTGGCGCTCACAGGTCCTCTCCCCTGTTGTGTACACACAACGCAGATCCTCTCCCCTGTGGTGTACAGAGAGAGATCACCCAATTGGTGAGACATTATTGTCTCCCACTTGGCGTGATCCTCCTGAGCAAAAGCCATCAGACTTGAGCTTGACTGATACTTTTTGACAACAGCCTACACAGAGTGCTCCGCCAATTTATCGTGATTCACCGCGAAAATTGGCCAGGCCTTCTCTTGTAGTAAGTGCCCCATTACCACTCCCTAGGAGAGAGAGGTTACAAACCTGGTCTGGAACCTCTGGTCCTGGACATAGTTTGTAGCCACGCACCAAGGGCGACTTTTCGATGCCTAACCCTTGCCCTTTCCTTCTGACTTCCTGGTGCAGCCTGGGCCTGCGGAAAACGACGATTTCCAACATTCGCCTGGGCTGCGGTGACGTGATCACACCCCCCTTGTAGCAGGATTGGGGTGCAGAGCGTTTACCACACCAAAACTCAGAGTTCAGCCTACCCAGGGGGATCTCCTGTCCTGTGGTGCTGAAGGGTCGAGTGTAGGAAACAGAACTTTTTAGAGGCCCTTCATAAGACCTCACCCTGAGAGCAGGTATAAGGATAGTCCCCGAAACAGGACCAATCTGTTTTATACTCTCTCCATGACCACCACAAAATGAATCCGACAATGGCAGTCACCCTGGAGTCTTTCAAGGGTACAGGGAGGCGAAAGAAAAAACAAAAGCAGGCCGAACGTGTCCGGCCTGCTGAACCGAGCAAGAACAAGACAGAAATATCAACCACAAAGTCTGTCCATGCACACCAGACTGAGAGAAATCTGAACTCTCCTCAGAATTCCCTCAGTCAAGAAGGGGCTCTAGCTGAACCAGCCAAATCAGCTGCCCCCACTTCTAAAGGCCTTAAACCCCTGCAAAGGGGAGGCGTGAAGCGACGAAGGGTGGAAACGGACTCTGAAGAAGAGGCAGACTAACGCGTTTTAAGGTACCAAAAAAACCCTGAAGACTTCGACAATGCATACCAACTGGTTTGGGCATTGGGGAAGGAAAGGAATGTCAGACTTTCAATATGAATTTCTAGAGATGAGGGCATGATCATTGCCCCAAAGACAAAGCCACCCTGAACTTCTTGCAGGAAATCAAGGTGCTAAAAGACGGGAGAAAAGTGTGTATCTCACCTACTTGGTGCTACTTGGTTTTCCACTAGGGTTCGACGTGGAGGTGATCACGTCTCTCCCACAAGTGGTGGAGGCTTCCTGCATGACCAAAGGGAAGTCTCCAACCAGGCAAGTCCTGGTTATCCTCAAGGGAGCCCCAATCACCACCCTTGATCTGGGTAACTGGGGCTCATTAAAGCTCAGGACATATGTGCCAGAGCCCTTGAGGTGCTTCACGTGCCAGAAATTTGGGCATTCCCAGGCCAACTGCAAGGCCAAAGCCAAATGTGGCGTATGCAGCGGGGCACACGAAACAGAAGTGTGTATCAAGGCACACAAAGATGGCCAGGACACAACAGCCGTGTCCAAACTGTGCCAAGAAACATCATGCTTGGAGCTTGTCTTGCTCTGTCAGGAAACAGGCAGTTATCAAAAAGCAGGAGCTAGCCAAAAAGCGCCCCTGCGCCCCCAGGCACCTACGTCTGGGGTCAAAACAAAAGAGAAAAGACTCTCCAACCTCCTAAGAGGAAGGAGTCGCCCCCACAGCCAAAACTGGATACCTCTAACAGAGAGGAATTCCCCAAGCTTGCTAGTGGCAAAACCACAAAAAAGGACCAAAGGGAAAAAGGTTCAAAGACACAGCAAAGGTCCCCCCAGTAGAGGATAATCTTTTCTTTGACGAGAAAGATATGACTCTCCTGGTGAGTGCTGTAGTTTCTGCAGTAGCAGCAGCCTTGGGGAGGACCAGTGAGGAGGCGGAGAAAGCAGTGCAGGTCGCCATGACGGCTATGACCCAAACTGTGGCAACTCTGAAGGAAAGGAAATTAGAAGCCTCCAAACCGAAAACGAGCAGCATTCCCCTCCCTAAATCCTCGGATGGCAGGCTAGCTTCGGGAGAAGCATTACGTGAAACCCCAGCTAGTCTGTCAGGACAGGCTGAAACTGTGCAGCAGAAGCCCCCACTGCAGGCCGAGTCTGTGCATCCAAAGTCTCGTCCCTTGACCCGAGGTGGCACTTCCAATCAAGGCTCTACACCCCTCGGAAGACCCTTAACCGGAGTGATTGACTTAGAGGAAGTTGTACAATCCTCAATCAACGAGGATCTATATTTATATGATGTCACCAGCACTGGGGCATCTGAAGCTGAAGCAAGTGACTCTGAGTAACCATCATGACACACAATCTAAATATTCTGCAGTGGAATATCTGTAGCTATAAAAGTAAGAACTCCTTTCTCCAGTCAATAGTGCGAGCAAGGAGCATTGACGTCGTCATGCTCCAGGAGACACTAACTATGGGATCCGCGTGCTTCTCAGGATATACCTTCACCACTCCAAACCTGAATGGTGCTAGAGGCCTGATGACCCTGGTAAAAGAAGCTATCCTGTGCTCCTTATTAGCCAACCCGCCGCACTGTGGAGATGGTGTTGAGTCTCTTGCTGTTGAGATTCAGCTACCTGGGGGCCCTATAAAAATATACAATATTTATAGCAAATCACTGTGCGAGAGCTTAGATCTAAACCAGGTCTGTGCTACTGCAGCACATGACCGAGTGATCATAGGGGGAGACTTCAATGCACACATAGCCATGCTGAATCCTCGCAAAAGGCCGAACGCGGCAGGCATTCACATAGCAGAAGTGCTTGAGACGTTCCCTGAGATCGCTCTTCTCAACACCAAAGTCCCAAAGCATGTAAAGGGAGGGGACCCAGACCTCACTGTTGCCACTGCAACAATGGTGGAGAGAATTCGGTGGTGTGTCGATGATACGGTTACTAGTGATCACTATGGCATAGTCACCACACTAATGGATGCAGGTCCAGCCCAAAGACCACATCACATTCCTAAATGGAAAACAGACAAGGCCAACTGGTTTGTCTTCCAGGAAGGCTTGGCTCGATGTCTGAAAGACAATGAACCCAACAATAATGAAAATGTCGATGTGCTAGAGGCAAGGCTAATCCAGGCCATAAACCAGGCAGCCTCACAAACCATCCCCAAAACTCACCCATGTTTCAGAATTCACAAAGACGCCTGGTACTATAATGACGAGATCAAAGAGGTCAACCACAGTTTTAATATGTGCAGAAAAAGCTTTCGACAGCAAAGATCTCCCGACAATCTGGCCCTGTTGAGGGAAGCTGTCGTGGAGGCCAAGGAAACTGCCAACAGAGTAAGGCAGGAAAAATGGCTGGAATGGTGCCAAACTTTTGGGCACCAGACCAGCCTTACAGAGTTGTGGAAATGGGTCAGGCAAGCGACAAGCCGCCAAGTCCCGAAATGCACTCATTATGACCCACAATCAGAGGCTAACTGATTGGTGCTTGAGTTCTCAGCCAGAACCAGCACCAACAAACTGCCTCCAATGATGAGAGAAAAACAACAAAACTTAAATCCTGAATCCTCATAAGAGACAAGGCACTTGAAGCTGATGAAACTTGATGCCTTGTTCTCTCTTAGGAAACTAAGAAAATCATACAAAGCCAGTTCTGGGTCAGCACCGGGATCTGATGGAATCTCCCACCCCATCATTTCGCATTTAGGCCTTGCAGGAGAACTTGCATTCTTGCAGGTTATCAACAAATCCTGACAAACCGCCACGGTGCCCCAGAGCTGGAAACAAGCCACAATAGTTCCCATCCCAAAACGAAAGGAACCTGGCAAGTACCGTCCCATCTCTCTTCTCAGCTGCCTGGGTAAAACAGCTGAGAAGATGGTACTCAACAGGCTCCGATGGAAAACGGGCCCCCCTCATGAACACCTGCACGGGTTCACAAGGGGTAAGAACACTGCTCATAGCATTTCCACATTCTTAAGCACAATCTGCACCTCGCCCGCCGTGGTTGTCTTCCTTGACCTGGAGAAGGCTTTTGAACTGGCAAGTCCGCTTGCCATTCAAGAGACCCTAATCCACAAAGGAGTCAAAGGCAAAACTCTTGGCCTGGATAGCTGACTATTTTAAAAATATGTCAGCAAATGTCAGATTTCAGGGCCACATCTCACAGCACATGCCACTTGAAAATGGAACTCCTCAGGGAGGGGTTCTTAGTCCAGCCCTGTTTAATACCCTCATGTCCAACATACTAGACATTCACCTGCCAGAGGGATGCAAGATCATCTCTTATGGAGATGACTTGGCAATCATAGCCTCTGGCAACCTCTGCCTAACTAGAGCTCAGCTATGTCTGAACCTGGTGTCTGAAGTGTTGTAGGACGGGTCTAAAAATATCAGCAGCAAAATTCAAAGCAATGGCTCTGAGAACTAATGTCAGAAACAAAAAACTCACTATACAGGGTATGGATCTGGAATGGGTGAAGGACTATCTATACCTTGGTGTATGGATAGGACACACTCACTTTCAAAAAGGAGATCCAATAACTGCTTGACAGAACCAAGGAAAAACTGACATGAAAATTATGACAGGGAGACATATAGGAGCAGGATACAAAGTACTAAGATCATTCTATGTACATGCTGTCCGTCCTATTATTGACTATGCACCTGTCGCCCTCATTGCTTCCAGTACAACATTAAAAGAAAAACTGGAAACAATACAAAACAAAGCAGCCAGGATAATTCTAGGTGCACCTAAGTGGACAAAGGTCATCAACCTCCTCATGGAAGCTGATTTACCATCCATGGACACCAGAATTGATCTAATGGCAGCACGCCTACAAGATTACCAGTTGTTTGCGGGCAATTCCTGGCTCACACATACAGCCAGGGTGTTTGATACGCTTTCAGCTATCAAGGTTATGGACTCCCCTCACCCTGATTACAAAGAACCCCCGCTGTGGGCAAACGAAATGATCGAATTCTCAATTCTAAATCTCACAATGAGAAAAGATCAATATTCCATGACTAGCCTAAAGGCACAAGCACAAAGGGTCATTCATCAAATAACTCCGCCGGGTAGTATAACATACTACACAGACGGATCCGTGGATCCAATAAACCATACTGCAGGCGCCGGCTTTGCAACAAAGGATACCACAGCATCCATTAGGGTCAATGACAATGCCTCAACGCTTCAGGCTGAAACGGTTGTGATCATGGAAGCCCTGACACATGCGTCCTTGAGGGGAGGACACGTTGTCATTCACACAGATTAAAGAGCAACTATTGACAGCTTACAGCATAGCATGCCCCCAGATAACATCTACCTCTTGACAGCAGTGCTAAACATAGCCCAAAGAATCCTTAGTCAAGGTAGAAGAATCATCATAAACTGGGTCCCAAGCCACATAGGCATACAAGGGAACGAGCTTGCTGATAAACTAGCCGAAAAGGGCAGGGGTATGCCCCCATCCTCCGTGATCGTTAAACCCAGCCGAAGGGGACTAAGCCAAGGTACCAAAGCTGCAGCGTGTGCGGTCCTCTGAGGAGCACATAGAGAAAACATCACAAAATCGCTCGCTGCCAAGTGGTACTCAGATGCTTCAGGCTATGAGCCACTGTCCCTTCCTCCAAACACAAAAAGAGGTACCGAAGTCATACTATTCAGACTAAGACTAGGTTACCAATGTGCTTGGCAAATTATTGACAATGAGACTGCCAGGTTATGCAAACACTGCGGCGAGCTTAACGCCACCCTGTTACATTACTTGCAGAATTGTGTACACACACAATTTCTGAGGCAGGGACCAC
>NC_091584.1:8842328-8852328 GCF_042767895.1 Penaeus vannamei | reverse complement strand
GCTGCTGCTGTGAGAGTGAGTGCACAGATGATGGAAGAACTGCTCTCGTGGTTTTGCTTTTGACGCTCTGCGAAGAAACAGGTGTCTTGACGAAAAGCAACATATGACGTAAATTTTAGATGGAAACAAAATGCGACAAAGAAATGAATTCCGGATTATTTCCACTTTAAGAAGTGGCATTTTCACCGACCGAACGACCGCGTCCGGACTGACTGGCCAATCCTGCCGCATCGCCGTCGACGCCGAATCCTGATTCCTGGCACTGCTGAGGATTTCCATGAGGATTCCTGACTTTTTGGTCCAGGAATGTGGAAATCTAATTCCAGAGAACAATTCACTTTATAAAGGGGAATTAACGCGAAAATACGAGCTAAAAACAACATAAATCATGTAGATGTTGCAACAGCACACTCTGCAAATTGTCGCCACGAAGGGAACTGGCAAAGACTAAGCTTTAAGCGGCCGAGGATTCTTCTTTTCACTCATGTTACTGATGTTATTATTGTTATCGTCATTATCATTACTCATGTTATCATTTACATTTCCCTGTTTGTGCCTGTTAATCAAGGTACCTCTAAGGGAGATACCGGGGGTCGAGGCCAGATTCGCGAAGGAGTATTTCGTTAAATATCAAAACCGACAAGTGATGGAAGAAGAAAATGCAATCTTCATCTTATAAGCAGACGGACCATTTTCACACACTAACAGTGAGACAATTGGTGGCTACGAACAGACGCGGATGGCATTGAAAGAGAAGAGAGAAGAGAAATTGATAAAAGAGGGAAAGACAAAAGAGATAGAGAATAAAAAGGAACGGAAACTGGTTAGTCAAAAGCCTGATGTTATTTTCGGAAAAGCTTGGCGAGAACGGCGTCAGGCAGTCCGAGAGTTTTCATTTCATAATTTCGTTTGTTGTGCCTCTTGCTCTTTCTCTTTCTCTTGCTCTTTGCCTATGTAATCATTATTTGCTTTTTTGTAACATGTTTGTATATATTCAGATATGTATACATACATATGAACATATAACTACATATATCTATTTCTATCTATCTATCTATACATATATTACAAGAAAAAAATATATATATATACATATACATATATATATATATATATATATATATATATATATATATATATATATACATAATACATATATACATATATACACATATATGTATATGAATATATATGTATATATATTTATACACACAGACACACACACACACACACACACACACACACACACACACACACACACACACACACACACACACACACACACACACACACACACACACATATATATGTGTGTGTGTGTGTGTGTGTGTGTGTGTGTGTGTGTGTGTGTGTGTGTGTGTGCGTGTGTGTGTGTGTGCGTGTGTGTGTGTATGTATATAATTTGCTTTTTATCAGAGCTTATAGTTTTACTGAACCCATTGATCAGCTCGACTGACCCATAAGCCATTAGTGGAATGCAATATTCATTCAGTATTTCGTAACCAAAGCTTTGTTTCTGAATCATGAAAGCGGCGTCTCTATGGTACCTTTCAGTGTTGCCGTCTGTGGTTCATCCCTTTACAGTGTCGTCTTCTTTGAAGGAAATATAAACATATGGAATAAACATCAAATAAAAATCCCTTATGCAAATTGGGCAACAGCGATTCTAATATTGCGATATGGATTGATACAGTTAAGGGGGAGGTGCTGGGAAAAGACTGGTAAACATCCCCTTAATGTTGATAAGGGCTATTGTAATTATTTCTTTTCTGCGTCCAATCCTAAGACAAAGAAAAAGGGGACTAACTCTAATCCTCTTGTTTATTCTAATTAACCCGCACTTGATACTCATATTAATGTTTGTTTTTCTCTTCAAAAGTTTACGTGTAATATTTCATTGGTTTTAGTGGAATTTGCTGACTTTTACACCATCTAACATTTTTCTCTGCGGTAAGAATAAGTTTCTTAAAGAACTTTTCAACTTAACCTTATATTCTAAATAACAAGATGGATGTAGAGAAACATTAATTTTATTCCTTCCTCTTTTTTCCATTTCTGTCTCTTGTATATATGTGTTTGTAACATTTTTCTTTTATGGTTCTACTTATTCATTTTTATATTTGTCCTTGTATATTCTTCTCTCCAACTTATTCTCTTTCGCTGTGTCGGATCGACCATGTTGCAAGACCATATAAGGGCAGCATTACAGCAATTGCAAAAGAGCGTCAGTTTCTGCTTGAAGTTTGCAACAGAAGATGCAACAGAAATTGCTGTTGAAATTCAGATTCAGTGCTCGGTGTGAACCTCGGCACAGAGGAAATCTGTTGAATGACCGCTTTTTGGAAATATTTATACTTTCTTGCTTTTTTACTTTTTTCACAGTGGAAAGTATCGCATTCAGGTTATGTAAATTCCGTGGCACAATGCCTCTTCCCATCCATTCCGTGAATTAAAAATTCAATTGATGTCATTTATCTGCAGCCTGGAATGCCTTGCATAGGCTGCGATGACTCTTAGCGCTGCACCGCCTTCATCGTGAGGATGCATCCCTTGCAGGCGCGACACAACTCTACGGGCATCCTTCTCCACATTTCGCTAGGGGGAAAAGTAGTGATTTTTTTTTTTTTTTTTTTTTTTTTTTTTTTTTTTTTTTTTTTTACAATTCAAAATGTTAAATAAATAGACAAATTACACCTTGCGCCTTTAAAAGCACCCCCGGCTGTTTACGGGTCTCCTCAGGGCAAACAAGCTTGTTTCCCCCTTCCTGCTTGGTCTCCAGAGAAAGACCTTTTTTAACGATTTTATTTTCATTTCAGTTTATCTACTCAGTTATTACTGTGAAAAGAGTTTATTTACATTTTTTATGTTTATCTTATATTTTACACATTTTACTGTTTTAATAATGCGCAATCAAGATGAACTAGAAAATCACATGATAATTGTCAAGAGCCTGTCTGACCATGCTTATTATTTTTATTTATCTTATTTTGGTTTTGACCTTTGCCAACTTCCTCAGGTCAGCCGCGATGTGCAGAGGTCACACGAGAACTTGAAACACTGACATCTCCCTGGCAGACGCTGCCGTCAATAAGCTGAAGAACCGAGGGCGGAAACGGGCTTTGACCTGACATGTCAATGGAGGAGGCCAAGGCACCTTTTTTATCGTAATTTCATTGTGGCAACTGTGTTCTTTCGGCTCGCTGTGGAACACCAGGTGATATATTGTACATGCAGGTGTCGTGTGTCTTGTTATTAGCTATATCATTAAAACAAATGTAAATCTGGTTTATCTATAAAAGTAAAGTTGTGATATTAGTAAATATTAACAATGTTCTTTAGTCCTTATATATATATATATATATATATATATATATATATATATAGATAGATAGATAGATAGATAGATAGATAGATAGATAGATAGATAGATAGATAGTTATAGATATATATATGTATATATATATATTTATATATATATATGTATATATATATATATATATATATATATATATATACATATACATATATATATATCTATATCTATATCTATATATATATATATATATATATATATATATATATATATATATATATATATATATATATATATATATATATATATATATATATATATATATATATATATATATATGTATGTAGATATATATATATATATATATATACATATATATATATACATATATGTATATACATATATATATATATACATATATATATATATATATATATACATATGTATATATATATATATATATATATATATATATATACATATATATACATATATATATATATATATATATATATATATATATATATATATATATATATATACATATATATACATATATATATATATATATATATATATATATATATATATATATATACATATATATACATATATATATATATATATATATATATATATATATATATATATATATACATATATATGCATATATATATATATATATATATTTTTATACATATATATATATATACATATATATATGTATATATATAAACATATATATATATATATATATATATATATATATATATATATATATATATATATATATACATATGTATATATATATATATATATATATATATATACATATGTATATATATATATATATATATATATATATATATATATATATATATATATATACATATGTATATATATATATATATATATATATATATATATATATATATATATATATATATATATATATATATATATATATATATACATATATATATATATATATACATATGTGTATATATATATATACATATGTATATATATATATATATATATATATATATATATATATATATATATATATATATATATATATATATATACATACATATATATATATATATATATATATATATATATATATATATATATAAAAAGTATATATACATTTAATTACATATATATGTATACTTTTTTCTTTTTTTTTTTGTCTTAGTAAGAGGTTGCGCCCAGGCTCCCTTTTGTGCTTTATTAGTTTACTTCATTTTCGTAGGAATCGTAAGTACATAGAAAGTTTAAAAAGCCATTGTAGAAAATAACATTAAAAAAAAAAAAAAAAAAAAAAAAAAACGGGGAAACCTACTGGTTAAGAACTCTCGGCGATGGTTTTTGGTGTTGTGTTTGATCTCTTCTATTGCTTTTATTGCTTTTTAAGTCTTCCTCCTTTCTAAACATTGATTTTGTTTTACCTGACACATCCATCCCCGGCCCAGCGTGCTTCCGGAGGGTTCCTGCCGCTCAGCCAAGAGAGGCCCTTTGGCGACAGAAGCAGCGCGGCAGTCGACTCCCTCAGGGTCACTCCGTCACTCACGAACAGGGTCGCCTTCACTACAGCATCAAGAGCGACGCCCTCGCCTCTGTCTGCGCGGCGGGGTGGCTGCCACGCCCTCCGTCGCCAGGAACCGCCCGGATCGCGAAGCCCTCGCCATCGCCTCTCAAGTGGAGCCAAGAAGTCCCTGGAGATGGAACCTTACGAAGAGAAAAAACGAAATGATTAATTCATTTTGTTTTGTGAAATAATAGCTTCTAAAGCCAGCTTTCCATAACCTCCACCCTGGAAAATATCAGAGAACAGTGTAGAAAGTGTAGAAAATCTAAAACACATTCGGTAACTTTATACAAAATATATAAAAAAAAAATTATTATCAAGGTCCTTGTTATTTTGTCTGATATCCTGCATCGTCCAGTGATCGAGGGAGGCTGCCACCGTTACAGCTGATGCGCAGACAACCAATGTAGAACTATTGCATGTCGACATATGAAAGAAGCACGGAAACGTCACATCAACAAGGGACTTTTGAGGTAATAGCAAAGCGTGATACGGAAATATACCGTATTATTCTCACCGTACGAAACAAGTCGCTATTTCCACCAACCGAACGATCGCGTCCTGGACTGAGTGGCAGGTGTCAACCGCTTCGTTACTCCCATCATTTACCTGAGTGTTTGGCAGAATTACTGATAACAAAGAAAATATTCTGGGTCGCCAGGGGGAAGTTCTCGGTATATTTCTATTTTTTCTTGTTTTTTCCTTTCATACTCATTCTCGTTTGTCCTGGTTCTACCCTTCTCTCTCTCTCTCTCTCTCTCTCTCTCTCTCTCTCTCTCTCTCTCTCTCTCTCTCTCTCTCTCTCTCCCTCTCTCTCTCTCTCTCTCTCTCTCTCTCTCTCTCTCTTTGACCTTTCACACCGAGCATCTACCTGTGTTTGTGTTTGTTAATTTGATTTTTACGCTCATATAACAAAGATATATTATTTCCTCCTTTCTTTGCGCGATACTTATATAAACAAGAGCGTCTAATGTATAAGCTCTGAAAGTAAAGAAATCTAAATCCAAATAATCTAATTAAGGAAAAGATTTGGATAGAAAACGACAGAAAAGTACAAGCAGCCAACAGAAAACACTGCAAAGCGAAATGTGTAAACGTGGAAGCAACTGGACCTTCACTGATTCGTATTCTCAGAACCCGCATCTGGAATCCTGTCAGTTTTATTAAAAAAAAAAAAAAAAAATCTTTAAAACAACATTGGAATAGCTAAGTAAAGGCAGCTACTCGTCATTGTTGCAAATGATGTGCATATTGTCTCCTTTAAAAAGATCCATTTTATTGTCTGCTTTCTTGCACAGTGGGAGTTGTTGCATTGCGATTTACTTTGACCGATTCCGAGAGAAGCAGAAATAAGAAAGGAATAGAGGAGCGGAAGGAGAAAGGAGGAACTGTTATAAAGAGAAAAGGAATCGGCGAATAATCTTTTTTCAGCACCCTTCATCGCTAATGTACTTTAGTAAATTTGTTGAAAACACTCAAAAAAAAAAAAAAAAAAAAAAAAAAAAAAAACACTGACGGCGTCGAGGAAACATCTCTTAAGGGCAGCCAACCGCCCTTGGTCTCCGTCGCACGCTTGGTGACTGTCTGCGTCAAAGCCCGATGCTGTTCCTCACGCAAGTGGGCATGTGCGTGTCTGTGCCCACGTGTGCAGAGATTCGTATGAGATGACGCTAGAGATCCGTTGTTTAGTTCCTTGAATTAATTCCGTACCTGCAATGGTTTAAGGATATCCTCGGGTTTGGAGGGGATCCGTCTCAACAGGAATACATACATACATACATATATATATATATATATATATATATATATATATATATATATATATATATATATATATATATATATATGTATATATTTGTATATATATACATATATATATATATATATATATATATATATATATATATATATATATATATATATATATACATACATATAAAAAAATATATATGTATATACATATAAATATACATAAGTATATGTACATATATACACACACACATATTTACATATGTATATATATATATATATATATATATATATATATATATATATATATATATATATATATATATATATATATATATATATATATATATGAACACATATCTATATGTATACATGTTTGTGTATGCATCAATATGATCGATATCAGAATATCAAAATTTGATTAGAAAATAACCCCTTCTTCTTCTCTCTTCTTGTGTTCCTCCTTCGGGACAAAAGTCCGAGTGAGCCTTGTGTGAAGGATTCCGGAATGGAAGCAGTTTGGGCCAAAATTCTCTCTCTCTCTCGGTCTCTCTTACTTTTTCTCTGTCTCTCGGTCTCTCTTTCTCTTTCTCGGTCTCTCTCATCCCCCCCCCCCTCTCTCTCTCTCTCTCTCTCTTTCTCTCTCTCTCTCTCTCTCTTCTATTTTTAGGTATTACATTAAGCACGATATATTTTGAGTTTTATCTTTTTTCATCTTCCTCTCCCTATTAGCTTTTCTATCTGCTATTCACCCCAGTCAAGTAAAGATAAAACGGTATTGTTTATCACGGTGACGAGAGCACCTCAGGGCTTTTGACCCAAAGCTTTATCTTTTACCTGATGTTTTTGCTCTTTGTTTTTGTTTCTCTGTGTTTCCACTTGACTTTGTTATTTTCTTGTTGCTGTCATTAAATGTTACGTTTCTATCTTACGAAAGCCAGACTGTTTTCAGGTTGATAAAACAGCGTCAACAAAGACGAGGAAATTATTAAGAGGATCATTCACGTGAAAGAAAAGCAATCTCAGACGAAATATGTGGAAGAATTGATTATAAAAATAAGTAAATAAGGACACATTACACAATATTCATTTAAAATAATTTTCCTAGAGCCATAAATCCCTCGGAGTATATGGAATTTGCAATTATGAATATATGACAAAACAGGAAAAAAGCACAATATACTATAAATTCAATTAGTGTTTTGTATTTCTTCTAGCGATAATGGA
Organism: Penaeus vannamei; assembly: GCF_042767895.1. NCBI lineage: Eukaryota > Metazoa > Arthropoda > Malacostraca > Decapoda > Penaeidae > Penaeus > Penaeus vannamei. The sequence goes on along the minus strand of NC_091584.1, from coordinate 8,844,445 downwards.
TCTGTTAATGAGGGAAGTGTCGAATGTGCATTTTTACCAACCCATAATCTATAGTGTTACAAAATGAAAGGATTTTGAAATTGCCTAAATGTTAAAAACAAAAATTCGGAACAAGCTTCTCGACATTTAAATATCATAATTAAGGTTTATATTTCATACTCCCTACTTCCTTCTCCACTGAATGTTGCCATATATGCTAATGGTCATCAACTAAAACGAGAACCAACAACAGACTGCATTCTTCCCTCTGCAACAAAGGGGAAGTTGAGAAGCAGGCATTTCACCAAGGAACCGATAGCGTCACTGACTGACCGGCCAGAACCCGCCACTTCGCTGCTGTCATCGAGTCCTGATACCAAGTACCGCGCGCCGTAAATCTGTCTGCCGGAGATACCAAAGCTAGATGGAACATTGTGGGTTTTCTGGAAAAGCTCATTTTAACACATCAGTTGTTGCGCGGTTCCATATTGATTCTCGAAGTTGGTTCATTCTCTCTCGCACCCTTGGTCTCGCTGTCTCTGGATTTCATTAGATACTGGTCTTTTGTTGATTTTTTTTTTTTTTTTTTTTTTTTTTTTTTTTTTTTTTTTACTTATTTTGAAATGGCATTTCCGAGTAATAATCAGTGGATTATTTTTACACTGGAATATCAACAGACTTGGAGTTCATTTGGTATGTATTGAACATTCTGTATCTCTCTCAACATCTCCCTATCATACTTTGTTTTTCTCTGATATTTCTCCTTGTAGCATTTGTCTCCTTGACATATTATTACATTGCAACACATTCGCTCCACCTTTTCAGCAGGTTTTACAAAGCCTCTCAAACACGGATCAGGGGAGTAAATGAACTTCTCTTATCTTCTTCCTTCTTTTCCTCTTCGTTTCTTCATATCCCCTCTTTCTATTAGTTTTCTTTTTCCTCTACGGCACGGAATTTTGGAAGATTTAACTGAAACCGTTGAATCTATGAAACCGAATCTCACAATCTATTTTCTAATTATCGGTTTCCCTCTCCTTCCCTTCTTTGCTTTCTCGATATTCCTCCTATCTCTTCCCGCTTCTCTCTCTATCTTTCATGTCCCCCCCCCTTTTTAATAAATAGTTATCTATATTTTTGCCACTCTTTACCTCTTTTTGTTTTCATCTTTCAATCTATCTTTCTCTTTCCCACCTATCATCCAGAATTCTATCATCCGTCTCTACCCCTATTCTCTCTCTCTGTCACTAGCCCCCCCGTTGTCACTTTCTCCTTTCTTTTCGCTCTGTCTTTGTAAAACAGGAAATACCGAATAATGGTTCTGGTAATTGAGAATATGCAAAGTGTAAATATTACACTACACAAACCGCCTACATACGTGACGGAAGTGTAACAGTGAAATATAGGATGGTTATCATTTCTGTTTAATAATGGGCAGTTTACATCGCAATTGGTAGTTGTTATTGTTAATGTTCGTAATATGTATTAAACGACTGAAGAGTCAGTTATATTTCTTCTTTTTTTATTTGATAGACGAAAAGTTTTATGATATGATGTTCAGGCATTTACAATCTGCTGTAAACAAAGATATTTTTTCGCTCTCTAACAAGCTGGAGTCTTCAGTACTTGTGTCGCATTGTATTTTATTCATTCATATGTATATGCGTTATGTATTGCCCTGTTGAGACCTGCATATATCTTTACATCTCTCTCTCTCTCTCTCTCTCTCTCTCTCTCTCTCTCTCTCTCTCTCTCTCTCTCTCTCTCTCTCTCTCTCTCTCTCTCTCTCTCTCTCTCTCTCTCTCTCTCTCTGTCTGTCTCCTGGTACATCTGTCTACCCGCACCTCTCTTTCTCTGTGTCTGTTAACTCTTTGTCTCTCTCCCACTTTCGCACCATTCACCCCGGGTGCAATAAAGCGCGTTGCAAAGGTATCAACGACAGAGAAAACTTGTGCAATACCCAGACAACAAATCAAATGCCACGAACTCCCGGTGGCAACAGTGTTTATCAGGGCCATGCCATCGCCGTTGATTTACGTTCACTTTCCGTCGTGCGAAGAAGCTGCTGTTGTGAGAGCGTACAAACAGTAGAAGAATTCCCGTCGTGTTTTCGTTCTCGACGCCCGAAGCAGACACTC
>NC_091584.1:8802328-8827328 GCF_042767895.1 Penaeus vannamei | reverse complement strand
AAGCCAATGTCCCTTTTAAGCCGGCGACGTCCATAGATTTAGTGCCACATGGAGCAGAGGTTGGCACTCTGAGGTATGCAGTGGCAACCCCTCCCCACATATCGCAGGATATGCACTCGCAGGCACAAAGGACATGAAAAGCACTAAATTAAGACAACAAAATCTGGTTTATTCATTCAGTAATAATAACAACAGCGACACCAAAACCTTCAATGGTAATCCTCTTTCATTCCTATTTACGTTTTGCATTATCCGCTGGCGGTGATTTCGTATCATATCTGCTAAGGACGCAGATAGTCCTCGGTATTGTATCTGGATACTTTTGAGAGAAAAGCGAAGCGTCAAATCCACAAGTTCTTTTCCATTTCGATAACGAAAGAATTGCAGGACAATACCCCTTCGTGACACGGCAATGTGTCCACATTCTTCAGCTGTGACAAAAATGGCGTTTCATACGCCGTTACTTTCACCAACGAACGCATCCCTGACTGATTGGCCAATATCTGCCATCGAATCCTGATACCTGAGACTGCGTGGCCATAAATATGTCTGTCAGAGTAACTGCTAAAGGGGGAATGTGTGGAACTTCGGCGGAAATTCTTTGTATGGAATTTCTCTATCCCGTTTTTTTCTCTCTTTCTCTCTGGCTCTCGCTTTCTCTGCTCTTCTGTCTCTTACTCTTTCTTCGTCTCTCTCTCCAACTTTCTCTCTCTCTCTCTCTCTCTCTCTCTCTCCAGCTTTCTCTCTCTCTCTTTCTCTTGTTCTCTCTTCTCTTCTCTCTCTCTCTCCCTCTCTCTCGCTCTTTCTCTTTCTCTCTCTCTCTCTCTCTCTTTCTCTCTCTTGTCACACTTCAAGAGGAATTAGAAACCAGGTATTTGACCCAATGAGAAATAGACCTTGACACTTGACCCGCAGTTTGACCTTTTTTTTCGTGTCTCTGCCTGTGATCTTTTGGTTCATTTAATTACTTTTATTCTCAAGATCTTTTATTTCCAAGTTTCATAGTTGTTTTTCGCATGTGAATAATAACGATTGCTTTGTGGCCTGCAGTGACACATGCATAAAAAAAAAGAAAAATCTAAAATCTATTTCAGAAATATAATTCCGAACGAGAAACGGAGTTAAATGGCCGTGCAGCCAAGAGCAAAGAGCATACACTATAATTCATTATTCAAACGTTAGAGCGACATGGCTGTTATTCGTCTTCCATATTTGTTTATACTCTTGTTCATTCGCTATTCTTGCAACGATTTTTATAACTTGGCAATTCAAAAATAAGTTACGACTGAGTACAAGCAACTGTCTGACATTTTGGCCATTGTGTGCGAGCGCGAGTGTTTATGCTACTTATTCATATAATTAATTTCCCGGTCATGCAACCCTAACACACACACACATGTTGCCGTCCCGCGTGAACAGCATCGGATTCTGACGCTGACAATACGTCACAAAAGTCCTGACGATCCGCAGCACAACAGCTGATGAGAGCAAGCAGCTTCAAGGCAACGCTTGGCAGCACAACAAAGGCAGTCTGTGTCCGGCGGCGACAGCATTTCCATATCATATCCTGTTCAGTCATTGTGCTTAACAAGTCTTCAATTGTCTATTTTGATAGAGATTCATGCTGGAGTTCACGTAAAATTAACGACATATCGGAGATTAGTCCGATATGTCGCTGTGTAGTCCAGTGGTAACGTGCTGGGCTTGCAATCATGTTGACCTGCGTTCGATCCTGCGCACTGCCAGTGAATGGTAACCCCGGCCGTTCCTTGCACACAGGGGGAGATTTAGAAGCAAATTAAAACAGACAGTATGTCGCAGCAAAGAATAGCCATCTTAATAACTGGAATTGAAACTAAATCTTTAATCTTTAATCTTTAATCTCACTGTGAAATTAACCTACAGATGCAGTTGTTAGTCTAGCTGATAATGTGCTTTCTCATTGAATGTATGTTTTGTTGCATTATAATGTCAAGTTTCCTCTTTATGTCTATTAAGTGTCTTTTGATAGCCCATGCTAATACAATCCTTATACATTCGGCAAATAGACGGAATAAGTGCGGATAAATTTTCTAAATGCAAGGAAAATGTCAATGGATGAATCGAGAAAAAATAGCAACACAGCGGTACGCAAAAGATACTATTCTTTCTCTTTCCAAACCTCTCTCTGACAGTTGCAGAAAGCTTCGTTCAAATCAGGAAAATCTATAAAGGTGTTCCGTAACTATATCGCTACTACTGGAAGCTTATCAATTTGAAAAAGCAACAAAATATCACAAAAAATATGAACTGACCAGCACGAGAAGCAATGCCAGATTTATAGAAACAAACTTCCGCACACATCGAATAGTTCCTCGTTGTCAGGGAAACCGAAGAGGCGAGTGAAAGCAACTGCAATTTATGCAAATCCATGTTGCTGAATTAACTAACATTGTACTCACCATTGGCATTGCTAACATGCAATTTCCTGGATGTGACCGCGACACCTGGCCGCTTAAGTAGCAGCTCAATTATTTCTTAAACGTCGCAACTGTTAACGTCATTTCGTAATGAATTCAAATCTTTTATATCTGTCAGACTTTTTATTCATTTATTTCTATTTATTTATTATTATCTTTTAATAAGATAGCCAAGAGGAGGATTAAGATAAACATCAACGAGGGAAGATTGATGCAGAGGGCCACACACAGGAAGGTGAAGAAGAGATTTCACCCAGAAGACCGCGTGTCCAACCCGGAATCAGGGAATGAGTCTGTGCCAATAACCAGAGAAGCAATCATTAAGGACAAATCTTATAATTGCAGGTGATATTTTATTACTGAAGTTCCAAGTTAAATATACAATTGTTTCATGTTTCTTTATTGAGCAATCCTGCGAAGTTTAGTTTACAAACATGGCCAGACATTCTCTTCGCCGATGTAGCGTGACACTGTTCTCAGCACATCCCCCCCCCCCCACCGCATCTCCCTCTAGATGATGCTAATTCGGTGTATGTGTGTGCGTGCGGGTGTGTGCGTGTGGGTGCGTGCGTGAGTGCGGGCGGTTGCGTGCATGTGTGAGTATCCCCATCTCCCTGACTGTCAGCTGTGTTTATATTTTATGTATAATTTTAAAGAGCCGCGGCCTCCCGCGGCATTTTTTGTACCGCTTTGAAATAAACATTCGTTGTTCTAAAGCACCCCGGGACGTTCCTTTGGTCATCCTCCGGCATTTTTATACATTTCTTATGATAGAGTTGGACCTTGTAAGATTGCACCTATACATACCTCACATGTCATATTTAGCCTCGTGGTTTTCCTACTCGATTTTGTTTATTTCTTACGTTTTTTACTACAGCTTTTCCTTTCATTTTACCCTCCTGCGTCTTGTACTTTCCTTATGCTAGCCTATTCCTTCCTTTTCTTCCTGGCTTCTATACTCTGTGTTTTTGTGATTTAAATTTCTGATTTAATTATTAATTTCAGATCCTGGATCATACAAAGATTTTCCGCCGTGACAACCCACGTGGTCACTTCCCCTTGGGTCAGTAACAGTGGCAATAGGGGATGACATCAGGGGAGTGGACTTACCCTACGGATGCCCACTGACCTTCATGGGGAGGGACATTGGCCCTTAAGGCACTCCTCTCGCTAGGTGGGGCCCCCTGGGGACTACATGTCCGTACACTACACCAATATCCTGTGAAAGTAAAAATGATTCAAAACACTAGACTGATGAGGTTATAAGTTTCACTCAAAGTCGTTTCGGTTAAGTCGGTGTTTATCTAAACTTATTTCCTGTGTTAAATGATGTCATTCTATACTTGGGGGGGGGGGGGTATGGTGAGAGAGAGATACAAACGTTAAGGTTCCTAATCAGTGATACGTCATGCAGGTAGAAGCTCCGTTCACAGTCGCATCATGTAAATCTAAATAACATGAAACAAGCCACAACCAAGTCAATATATAGTGAAGACTGCACTTACAATCAATTGCAAAATTGTCCCATTTTAAACACTTTCCCCATTCCCTTTCATGCAGTTATGTATATGGCCTGTAGCAGCTTGGCCCCGACCTGCGCGCATTGCAGTCTAACCAGGTGGCGTCTCCTTCCCAGGATTCGACCAAGTCGGCCAAGCAGAACGTAGCTGCTCGCCCGGGTGGGGGTGGGGGTGGGGGTGGGGTGGGGGGGGGGAGTCCTGCAGCAGCCCTGGCCTCAACCTGTAATCATCGCCCAGAACTAGGGCCGGGCCAGTCCACGCCCAGCTGCTCCGTCCCTGTATCCACCGACAGCAGGTTCATCACGTGACCGGCGAGTCCCGACTGCTCGACCTCGGACTCCTCGCGGCTCGGCGATCGTCCCGGTAATACAGGTTTCCCAAGTATTCAGAGTCCTGAGGGAGGGAAAGGAGGAAGGGAGGGAGGGAAGAAGAAGGGGGAGAGGGAGAAAAGAGGGGTGTATTCCGCCCTGCCTTGGCCAAGACAAAGCCGAATACAAAGCCAATGTCCCTTTTAAGCCGGCGACGTCCATAGATTTAGTGCCACGTGGAGCAGAGGTTGGCACTCTGGGATATGCAGTGCCAACCCCTCCCCACACGTCGCAGCATATGCACTCACAGGCACAAAGGACGTGAAAAGCACTAAATTAAGACAACAAAATGCGAGACAAAGATACCGGGTTATTCATTCAGTAACAACAACAACAATAACGACACCAAAACCTTCAATGGTAATCCTCTTTCATTTCTATTTACGTTTTGCATTATCCGCTGGCGGTGATTTCGTATTATATCTGCTAAGGACGCAGATAGTCTTCGGTATTGTATCTGGATACTTTCGAGAGAAAAGCGAAGCGTCAAATCCACAAGTTCTTTTCCATTTCGATAACGAAAGAATTGCAGGACAATACCCCTTCGTGATACGGCAACGTGTCCACATTCTTCAGCTGTGACAAAAATGGCGTTTCATACGCCGTTACTTTCACCAACGAACGCATCCCTGACTGATTGGCCAATATCTGCCATCGAATCCTGATACCTGAGACTGCGTGGCCATAAATATGTCTGTCAGAGTAACTGCTAAAGGGGGAATGGGTGGAACTTCGGCGGAAATTCTTTGTATAGAATTTCTCTATCTTTTTTTTTTTCTCTCATTCTCTCTGGCTCTCGCTTTCTCTGCTCTTCTGTCTCTTGCTCTTTCTTCGTCTCTCTCTCTCTCTCTCCCCCTCCAATTTTCTCTCTTTCTCTCTCTCACCCTCACCCTCCAAAGCTCTCTCTCTCTCTCTTGTCACACTTCAAGAGGAATTAGAAACCAGGTATTTGACCCAATGAGAAATAGACCTTGACGCTTGACCCGCAGTTTGACCTTTCACTTCGTGTCTCTGCCTATGACCTTTTGGTTTATTTAATTACTTTTATTCTCAAGATCTTTTCTTTCTACGTTTCAAAGTTATTTTTCGTATGTGAATAATAACGATTGCTTTGTAGCCTGCAGTGACACATACATAAAAAAAAAAATCTAAAATCTATTTTAAAACAATAAATCCGAACGAGAAACGGAGGGAAATGGCCGTGCAGTCAAAAGCAAAGAGCGTACACTATAATTCATTATTCAACCGTTAGAGCGACATGGCTGTTATTCGTCTTCCATATTTGTTTATACTCTTGTTCATTCGCTATTCTTGCAACGATTTTTGTAACTTGGCAATTCAAAAATAAGTTACGACTGAGTACAAGCAACTGTCTGACATTTTGGCCATTGTGTGCGAGCGCGAGTGTTTATGCTACTAATTCTTATAATTAATTTCCCGGTCGTGCAACCCTAACACACACACATGTTGCCGTCCCGCGTGAACAGCATCGTATTCTGATGCTGGCAATACGTCACAAAAGTCCCGACGATCCGCAGCACAACAGCTGATGAGAGCAAGCAGCTTCAAGGCAACGCTTGGCAGCACAACAAAGGCAGTCTGTGTACGGCGGCGACAGCATTTCCATATCATATCGTGTTCAGTAATTGCTTAACAAGTCTTCAATTGTCTATTTTGATAGAGCTTTCCCATTCATGCTGTAGTTCACGTAAAATTAACGACATATCGGAGATTAGTCCGATATGTCGCTGTGTAGTCCAGTGGTAACGTGCTGGGTTTGCAATCATGTTGACCTGCGTTCGATCCTGCGCACTGCCAGTGAATGGTAACCCCGGCCGTTCCTTGCACACAGGGGGAGATTTAGAAGCAAATTAAAACAGACAGTATGTCGCAGCAAAGAATAGCCATCTTAATAACTGGAATTGAAACTAAATCTTTAATCTTTAATCTTTAATCTCACTGTGAAATTAACCTACAGATGCAGTTGTTAGTCTAGCTGATAATGTGCTTTCTCATTGAATGTATGTTTTGTTGCATTATAATGTCAAGTTTCCTCTTTATGTCTATTAAGTGTCTTTTGATAGCCCATGCTAATACAATCCTTATACATTCGGCAAATAGACGGAATAAGTGCTGATAAATTTTCTAAATGCAAAGAAAATGTCAATGGATGAATCGAGAAAAAATAGCAACACAGCGGTACGCAAAAGATACTTCTCTTTCTCTTTCCAAACCTCTCTCTAACAGTTGCAGAAAGCTTCGTTCAAATCAGGAAAATCTATAAAGGTGTTCCGTAACTATATCGCTACTACTGGAAGCTTATCAATTTGAAAAAGCAACAAAATATCACAAAAAATATGAACTGACCAGCACGAGAAGCAATGCCAGATTTATAGAAACAAACTTCCGCACACATCGAATAGTTCCTCGTTGTCAGGGAAACCGAAGAGGCGAGTGAAAGCAACTGCAATTTAGGCAAATCCATGTTGCTGAATTAACTAACATTGTACTCACCATTGGCATTGCTAACATGCAATTTCCTGGATGTGACCGCGACACCTGGCCGCTTAAGTAGCAGCTCAATTATTTCTTAAACGTCGCAACTGTTAACGTCATTTCGTAATGAATTCAAATCTTTTATATCCGTCAGACTTTTTATTCATTTATTTCTATTTATTTATTATTATCTTTTAATAAGATAGCCAAGAAGAGGATTAAGATAAACATAAACGAGGGAAGATTGATGCAGAGGGCCACACACAGGAAGGTGAAGAAGAGATTTCACCCAGAAGACCGCGTGTCCAAACCGGAATCAGGGAATGAGTCTGTGCCAATAACCAGAGAAGCAATCATTAAGGACAAATCTTATAATTGCAGGTGATATTTTATTACTGAAGTTCCAAGTTAAATATACAATTGTTTCATGTTTCTTTATTGAGCAATCCTGCAAAGTTTAGTTTACAAACATGGCCAGACATTCTCTTCGCCGATGTAGCGTGACACTGTTCTCAGCACATCCCCCCCCCCCCCACCGCATCTCCCTCTAGATGATGCTAATTCGGTGTATGTGTGTGTGTGCGGGTGTGTGCGTGTGGGTGCGTGCGTGAGTGCGGGCGGTTGCGTGCATGTGTGAGTATCCCCCTCTCCCTGACTGTCAGCTGTGTTTATATCTTATGTATAATTTTAAAGAGCCGCGGCCTTCCGCGGCATTTTTTGTACCGCTTTGAAATAAACATTCGTTGTTCTAAAGCACCCCGGGACGTTCCTTTGGTCATCCTTCGGCATTTTTATACATTTCTTATGATAGAGTTGGACCTTGTAAGATTGCACCTATAAATACCTCACATGTCATATTTAGCCTCGTGGTTTTCCTACTCGATTTTGTTTATTTCTTACGGTTTTTACTACAGCTTTTCCTTTCATTTTACCCTCCTGCGTCTTGTACTTTCCTTATGCTAGCCTATTCCTTCCTTTTCTTCCTGGCTTCTATACTCTGTGTTTTTGTGATTTAAATTTCTGATTTAATTATTAATTTCAGATCCTGGATCATACAAAGATTTTCCGCCGTGACAACCCACGTGGTCACTTCCCCTTGGGTCAGTAACAGTGGCAATAGGGGATGACATCAGGGGAGTGGACTTACCCTACGGATGCCCACTGACCTTCATGGGGAGGGACATTGGCCCTTAAGGCACTCCTCTCGCTAGGTGGGGCCCCCTGGGGACTACATGTCCGTACACTACACCAATATCCTGTGAAAGTAAAAATGATTCAAAACACTAGACTGATGAGGTTATAAGTTTCACTCAAAGTCGTTTCGGTTAAGTCGGTGTTTATCTAAACTTATTTCCTGTGTTAAATGATGTCATTCTATACTTGGGGGGGGGGGGGGTATGGTGAGAGAGAGATACAAACGTTAAGGTTCCTAATCAGTGATACGTCATGCAGGTAGAAGCTCCGTTCACAGTCGCATCATGTAAATCTAAATAACATGAAACAAGCCACAACCAAGTCAATATATAGTGAAGACTGCACTTACAACCAATTGCAAAATTGTCCCATTTTAAACACTTTCCCCATTCCCTTTCATGCAGTTGTGTGTATATGGCCTGTAGCAGCTTGGTCCCGATTTGCGCGCATTGCAGTCTAAGCAGGTGGCATCTCCTTCCCAGGATTCGACCAAGTCGGCCAAGCAGAACGTAGCTGCTCGCCCGGGTGGGGGTGGGGGTGGGGTGGGGGGGGGAGAGTCCTGCAGCAGCCCTGGCCTCAACCTGTAATCATCGCCCAGAACTACGGCCGGGCCAGGCCACGCCCAGCTGCTCCGTCCCTGCATCCACCGACAGCAGGTTCATCACGTGACCGGCGAGTCCCGACTGCTCGACCTCGGACTCCTCGCGGCTCGGCGAGGAGTACAGGCTTCCCAAGTATTCAGAGTCCTGAGGGAGGGAAAGGAGGAAGGGAGGGAGGGAAGAAGAAGGGGGAGAGGGAGAAAAGAGGGGTTTATTCCGCCCTGCCTTGGCCAAGACAAAGCCGAATACAAAGCCAATGTCCCTTTTAAGCCGGCGACGTCCATAGATTTAGTGCCACGTGGAGCAGAGGTTGGCACTCTGGGATATGCAGTGCCAAACCCTCCCCACACGTCGCAGCATATGCACTCGCAGGCACAAAGGACGTGAAAAGCACTAAATTAAGACAAAATGCGAGACAAAGATACCGGTTTATTCATTCAGTGACAACAACAACGACACCAAAACCTTCAACAGTAATCCTCTTTCATTTCTATTTACGTTTTGCATTATCCGCTGGCGGTGATTTCGTATCATATCTGCTAAGGACGCAGATAGTCTTCGGTATTGTATCTGGATACTTTCGAGAGAAAAGCGAAGCGTCAAATCCACAAGTTCTTTTCCATTTCGATAACGAAAGAATTGCAGGACAATACCCCTTCGTGACACGGCAACGTGTCCACATTCTTCAGCTGTGACAAAAATGGCTTTTCATATGCCGTTACTTTCACCAACGAACGCATCCCTGACTGATTGGCCAATATCTGCCATCGAATCCTGATACCTGAGACTGCGTGGCCATAAATATGTCTGTCAGAGTAACTGCTAAAGGGGGAATGGGTGGAACTTCGGCGGAAATTCTTTGTATAGAATTTCTCTTTCCCCGATTTCTTTCTTTTATTTCATTCTCTCTGGCTCTCGCTTTCTCTGCTCTTCTGTCTCTTACTCTTTCTTCGTCTCTCTCTCTCCCTCCAACTTTCTCTACCTCTCTCTCCCTCTCTTTCTCTCTTGTCACACTTCAAGAGGAATTGGTATTTGACCAAATGAGAAATAGACCTTGACACTTGACCCGCAGTTTGACCTTTCACTTCGTGTCTCTGCCTGTGACCTTTTGGTTCATTTAATTATTTTTATTCTCAAGATCTTTTCTTTCCACGTCTCTAAGTTATTTTTCGTATGTGAAAAATAACGGTTGCTGTATGGCCTGCAGTGACACATACACAAAGAAAAAAGAAAGAAAGAAAAAAAAAGAAATAAAGCTAAAATCTATTTCAAGAATGTAAATCCGAACGAGAAACGGAGTTAAATGGCCGTGCAGCCAAAAGCAAAGAGCGTACACTATAATTCATTATTCAACCGTTAGAGCGACATGGCTGTTATTCGTCTTCCATATTTGTTTATACTCTTGTCCATTCTCTATTCTTGCAACGATTTTTGTAACTTGGCAATTCAAAAATAAGTTACGACTGAGTACAAGCAACTGTCCGCCATTTTAGCCATTAATTTGCACGGATTCCTTTTCCCGTTTTCTTTGATTTCTTGAACAAGGGGGAACTGTTGTAATTCACAATCATTCGATATCAGATTGCACAATCATGACGCAATTGATTAGTGCACGAGAGCAGGGTGAGGGCACTGAAATACTCTCGAAAAGGAAATTAATCTGGACTAATACCTATTCATTCCCCAGTACTTAGTTAATAATAATACCTTTGGATTTATTTAGCTGCTATTGAACAAACGTGTTACATAATGCCTTGCGTGTTGCTATGGTCGACCTCATATGTGTTTTCCAGTTGTTGTTGAATCATTGCGGTCCGTCACTTGATCTACGACAATGGTTCACGGCAGACTATCATGTTATTCACAAGGAAACAATACGCAATGCTTCTGTTTAAGTGTGTGTGATAGCGTGTATATGTGTGCCAGGGTTACGTTCCGTAGTTCATTCTTTGCCTTCAATACAAACCGATCTGGTGTATGTAAGATGCAATTCAAGAGCCTTGGATCAAGTGAGAGAGGAAGAGAGAAAGAGAGAGAGAGAGAGAGAGAGAGAGAGAGAGAGAGAGAGAGAGAGAGAGAGAGAGAGAGAGAGAGAGAGAGAGAGAGAGAAAGAGAAAGAAATCATAGAAAGGAAAAAAAGGAGACAGAGAGCATAGAGAAAGAGAAATGGACAATAAGACAGAAAGAGTGAAAGAAAAAGAGGGAGAGAAAGAAAAAGGGGATAGATAGATAGAGAGAAAGCAGAGTTTGTATGAGAGAGGAGAGAGAGAGATAATAGATAGAAAATGAGGAGACAAAGAGAGAGGAGAGAGAACGAGAAGCAGACAGAAAGACGGACAGAGAAAGAGTGAAAGAAAAAGGAGACACAGAGAGAGAGAGAGAGGAAGACAGTAAGTCGTTTTCCTCTTCCCCCCTTCTTCCGTCCTCTCATTTCTATTCTATTCTTCTACCCCTTTTCGTCTTCTCCTTTTCTTTCCCCCGTTCCTTCCTCTTTCCGTCCTCCGATATCTATTCCCTCTTTCTCCTCCTTTTCGTCTTCTCATCTCCTTTCCCTCTTCCTCCCTCTTTCCGTCCTCATTTCTATTCCCTCTCTCCCCTCCTTTTTGTCCTCATCTCCTTTCCCTCTTCCTCCCTCTTTTCGTCTCCTGATATCTATTCTCTCTCTCTCCTCCTTTTCGTCTTCTTCTCATCTCCTTTCCCTCTTTTCTTGTCAGATATGATATCTATTCTCTCTCTCTCCTCCTTTTCGTCTTCTCATCTTCTTTCCCTCAATTCGTCTTTTATTCTTATTTCCTCTTTCTCCTTTTCGTCTTTTTCGCATTTGGTTTCCATCTTTTCGTCCTCTGATTTCTATTTCTTCTTTCCCTCTTGTCTTCTTATCGCCTTTCCCTCTTTCTCCCTCTTTTCTTCTCTTCTCCGACTCTCTCCCCCGGGCGAGCAGCGACGTCCTGCTTGGTCGACAGAAGACACTCTCGCCACACTTGCCGAGTCCTGGGAAAGGGACACCACCTGGTTAGACTGTAGGGTGCGAAGGTCGGGGAAAAGCTGCTACAGGTCATATGCACAAAATTGCATGGAAGGGAATGGGGAAAGCGTTAAAAATGGAAATATTTTGCAGTTAGTAGGTAAGTGCGGTCTTCACTATATATTGTTTTGCGTCTTTGTTGTGGCTCGTTTCATGTTATCTAGATTTACATGTTCCGATTGTAAACGGAGCTTCTACCAGCGTGACGTGTCATTAATTAGGAACCTTAACGTTTGTATCTCTTCCTCACCCCCCCCCCCTTCCTCCCCATTACTGCACGATGCAATTGCAGCAACGGCAGAGATGAATTGCAACGCGAAAGACATGAAGATAATCACAACAAATCAACAATGTTGTTACGAACAGTGCACTCGCGGTGGCAACACTCTTTGTCAAGCCCTGTCATTGCTGTGTTTGATTTAACGCTCAATGTCCACCATGCAGGGAAGTTGCCATTGCCATAGTGCAAACAAAGTATTTTTGTTATTGCACTTTGATTCTCGATGATTGATTATTTAAAATCATCTGCCGCGATGGTCAGCTTAGAGGAACGTCATACTGAAATAAGAAGAATCAATGCCATTACCATGAAGTTGTGATACGGCAAAAAAAAAAAAAAAAAAAAAAAAAAAAAAAGGGTATTTCCACGACCGAAGGATCGCGACTCAGACCGACTGGCCAGTACTGCCACTTCGCCTTTGCCATCGAATCCTGATGCCTGAGGTTACACTGTGATGACTTTGTCTAAGTAACCGCTCATTGGAAAATACTGTGAAATTACTTTAGTATTCTTTGTCATTCCAGCAGCAAAGTATAGAATAACATGTTTTACTTTCACAGGATATTGGTGTAGTGTACGGACATGTAGTCCTCAGGGGGCCTCACCTAGCGAGAGGAGTGCCTTAAGGGCCATGAAGGTCAGTGGGCATCCGTAGGGTATGTCCACTGATTTCAACATCCCCTGATATAAACATCCCCTAGTGCCACTGTTACTGATCCAAGAGCATATGACCACGTGGGATGTCACGGCGGAAAATCTTTGTATGATCCAGGATGTGAAATTAATTAAATCAGGAATTAAAATCACTAAAAACATAGAGTATAGAAACCAGGAAGAAAAGGAAGGAATAAGCTAGCATAAGGAAAGTACAAGACGCAGGAGGGTAAAATGTAAGGAAAAGCTGTAGTAAAAGACGTAAGAAATAAACAAAATCAAGCAGGAGAGCCACGAGGCTGCATATGACATGTGAGGTATGTATAGGTGCAATCTTGCACGGTCCAGTTCTATCATAAGAGATGTATAATGCCGGAGGATGACCAAAGGAACACCCCGGGGTGCTTTAGAGCAACGAATGTTTATTTCAAAGCGGTACAAAAAAAAAAAAAAAAAAAAAAAAATGCAGCAGAGGCCGCGGCTCTTTAAAATTATACATGAAATATAAACACAGCTGACAGTTAGGGAGAGGGGGATACTCACACATGCACGCAACCGCCCGCACTCACGCACGCACCCACACGCACACACCCGCACGCACACATATACACCGAATGAGCATCATCTAGGGGGGGGGGGGTGCGGGGGGGATGCTAAAATTGGCGCTACATTGGCGAAGATAATGTCTGGCCGTGATTGTATACTAAACTTTGCAGGATTGTTCAGTAAAGAAACATGAAACATTTGTATATTTAACTTGGAACTTCAGTAATAAAATATCACCTGCAATTATAAGATTTGTCCTTAATGATTGCTTCTCTGGTTATTGGCACAGACTCATTCCCTGATTCCGGTTTGGACACGCGGTCTTCTGGGTGAAATCTCTTCTTCACCTTCCTGTGTATGGCCCTCTGCATCAATCTTCCCTTGTTTATGTTTATCTTAATCCTCTTCATGGCTATCTTATTAAAAAATTATAATAAATAAATAAAAATAGATAAATAAAAAGTCTGACAGATATCATAAAAGATTTGAATTCATTACGAAATGACGTTAACAGTTGCTACTTAAGCGGCCAGGTGTCGCGGTCACATCCAGGAAATTGCATGTTAGCAATGCCAATGGTGAGTACAATATTAGTTAATTCGGCAACATGGATTTGCATAAATTGCAGTTGCTTTCACTCGCCTCTTCGGTTTCCCTGACAACGATGAACTATTCGATGTATGCGGAAATGTTTATACAAATCTGGAATTCCTTCTCGTTCTGGTCGGTTCATATTTTTTGTGATATTTTGTTGCTTTTTCAAATTGATCAGCTTCCAGTAGTAGCGATATAGTGTCGGAACACCTTTATAGATTTTCCTGATTTGAACGAAGCTTTCTGCAACTGTCGGAGAGAGGTTTGGAAAGAAAAAGAGAGGTATCTTTTGCGTACCGCTGTGTTGCTATTTTTTCTCGATTCATCCATTGACATTTTCCTTGCATTTAGAAAATTTATCAGCACTGATTCCGTCTATTTGCCGAATGTATAAGGATTGTATTTGTATGGATTATCAAAAGACACTTAACAGATATAAAGAGGAAACTTGACATTATAATGCAACAAAACATACATTCGATGAGAAAGCACATTATTAGCCAGACTAACAACTGCACCTGTAGGTTAACTTCACTGTGAGATTTAGTGCCACATGGAGCAGAGGTTGGCACTCTGGAATATGCAGTGCCAACCCACACGTCGCAGCATATGCACTCGCAGGCACAAAGGACGCGAAAAACACTAAAATAAGACAACAAAATGTTTATTCATTCAGTAACAACAACACCAAAATCTTCAATAGTAATCCTCTTTCATCTCTATTTACGTTTTGCATTATCCGCTGGCGGTGATTTCGTATCATATCTGCTAAGGACGCAGACAGTCCTCGGTATTGTATCTGGATACTTTCGAGAGAAAAGCGAAGCGTCAAATCCACAAGTTCTTTTCCATTTCGATAACGAAAGAATTGCAGGACAATACCCCTTCGTGACACGGCAACGTGTCCACATTCTTCAGCTGTGACAAAAATGGCGTTTCATAAGCCGTTACTTTCACCAACGAACG
Organism: Penaeus vannamei; assembly: GCF_042767895.1. Classification (NCBI taxonomy): domain Eukaryota; kingdom Metazoa; phylum Arthropoda; class Malacostraca; order Decapoda; family Penaeidae; genus Penaeus; species Penaeus vannamei. Next base: position 8,812,627 of record NC_091584.1, on the reverse strand, counting down.
CATCCCTGACTGATTGGCCAATATCTGCCATCGAATCCTGATACCTGAGACTGCGTGGCCATAAATATGTCTGTCAGAGTAACTGCTAAAGGGGGAATGTGTGGAACTTCGGCGGAAATTCTTTGTATGGAATTTCTCTATCTTTTTTTTTTCTCATTCTCTCTGGCTCTCGCTTTCTCTGCTCTTCTGTCTCTTGCTCTTTCTTCGTCTCTCTCTCTCTCTCTCCCCCTCCAATTTTCTCTCTTTCTCTCTCTCACCCTCACCCTCCAACGCTCTCTCTCTCTCTTTCTCTCTCTCTCTTGTCACACTTCAAGAGGAATGAGAAACCAGGTATTTGACCCAATAAGAAATAGACCTTGACACTTGACCCGCAGTTTGACCTTTCACTATACGTGTCTCTGCCTGTGACCTTTTGGTTCATTTAATTACTATTATTATCAAGATCTTTTCTTTCTACGTTTCTTAGTTGTTTTTCGTATGTGAATAATAACGATTACTTTGTGGCCTGCAGTGACACATACATAAAAAAAAAAAAATCTAAAATCTATTTTAAAACAATAAATCCGAACGAGAAACGGAGGGAAATGGCCGTGCATCCAAGAGCAAAGAGCGTACACTATAATTCATTATTCAAACGTTAGAGCGACATGGCTGTTATTCGTCTTCTATATTTATTTATACTCTTGTCCATTCTCTATTCTTGCAACGATATTTGTAACCTGGCAATTCAAAAATAAGTTACGACTGAGTACAAGCAACTGTCCGACATTTTGGCCATTAATTTGCATGGATTCCTTTTCCCGTTTTCTTTGATTTCTGGAACAAGGGGGAACTGTTGTAATTCACAATCATTCGATATCAGATTACACAATCATGACGCAATTGATTAGGGCTCGAGAGTAGGGTGAGGGCACTGAAATAATCTCGAAAAGGAAATTAATCTGCACTAATATCTATTCATTCCCCGGTACTTAGTTACAGTAACTTTAATAATAATACCTTTGGATTTATTTAGCTGCTATTGAACAAACGTGTAACATAATGCCTTGCGTGTTGCTATGGTCGACCTCATATGTGTTTTCCAGTTGTTGTAGAATCATTGCGGTCCGTTACTTGATCTATGACAATGGGTAACGTCAGACTATCATGTTATTCACAAGGAAACAATACGCAATGCTTCTGTTTAAGTGTGTATGAAAGCGTATATATGTGTGCCAGGGTTACGTTCCGTAGTTCATTCTTTGCCTTCAAACAAACCGATCTGGTGTATGTAAGATGCAATTCAAGAGCCTTGGATCAAGTGAGAGAGGAAGAGAGAAAGAGAGAGAGAGAAAGAGAGAGAGAGAGAGAAAGAGAGAGAGAGAGAGAGAGAGAGAGAGAGAGAGAGAGAGAGAGAGAGAGAGAGAGAGAGAGAGAGAGAGAGAGAGAGAGAGAGAAAGAAATCATAGAAAGGAAAAAAAGGAGACAGAGAGCATAGAGAAAGAGAAATGGACAATAAGACAGAAAGAGTGAAAGAAAAAGAGGGAGAGAAAGAAAAAGGGGATAGATAGATAGAGAGAAAGCAGAGTTTGTATGAGAGAGGAGAGAGAGAGATAATAGATAGAAAATGAGGAAACAAAGAGAGAGGAGAGAGAACGAGAAGCAGACAGAAAGATGGACAGAGAAAGAGTGAAAGAAAAAGGAGACTGAGACAGAGAGAGGAAGACAGTAAGTCGTTTTCCTCTTCCCCCCTTCTTCCGTCCTCTCATTTCTATTCTATTCTTCTACCCCTTTTCGTCTTCTCCTTTTCTTTCCCCCGTTCCTTCCTCTTTCCGTCCTCCGATATCTATTCCCTCTTTCTCCTCCTTTTCGTCCTCTTCTCATCTCCTTTCCCTCTTCCTCCCTCTTTCCGTCCTCATTTCTATTCCCTCTCTCCCCTCCTTTTTGTCCTCATCTCCTTTCCCTCTTCCTCCCTCTTTTCGTCTCCTGATATCTATTCTCTCTCTCTCCTTTTCGTCTTCTTCTCATCTCCTTTCCCTCTTTTCTTGTCAGATATGATATCTATTCTCTCTCTCTCTCCTCCTATTCGTCTTCTCATCTTCTTTCCCTCAATTCGTCTTTTATTCTTATTTCCTCTTTCTCCTTTTCGTCTTTTTCGCATTTGGTTTCCATCTTTTCGTCCTCTGATTTCTATTTCTTCTTTCCCTCTTCCTCCCTCTTGTCTTCTTATCGCCTTTCCCTCTTTCTCCCTCTTTTCTTCTCTTCTCCGACTCTCTCCCCCGGGCGAGCAGCAACGTCCTGCTTGGTCGACAGAAGACACTCTCGCCACACTTGCCGAGTCCTGGGAAAGGGACACCACCTGGTTAGACTGCAGTGTGCGAAGGTCGGGGAAAAGCTGCTACAGGTCATTATACACAAATTTACATGAAAGGGAATGGGGAAATTGTTAAAAATAGAAATATTTTGCAGTCAGTAGGTAAGTGCGGTCTTCACAATATATTGTTTTGCGTCTTTGTTGTGGCTCGTTTCATGTTATCTAGATTTACATGATCCGATTGTAAACGGAGCTTCTACCAGCACGACGTGTCATTAATTAGGAACCTTAACGTTTGTATGTCTCTCTCACCCCCCCCCTCCCCCTCCCCCCTCATTACTGCACGATGCAAAGGCAGCAACGGCAGAGATGAATTACAACGCGAAGACATGAAAATAATCAGAACAAATCAACAATGCTGTTACGAACAGTGCACTCGCGGTGGCAACACTCTTTGCCAGGCCCTTTAATTGCTGTGTTTGATTTAACGCTCAATGTCCACCATGCAGGGAAGTTGCCATTGCCATAGTGCTAACAAAGTATTTTCGTTTTTGCATTTTGAATCTCGATGGTTGATTATTCAAAATCGTCTACCGCGATGGTCAGCTTAGAGGAAAGCCATAATGAAATTAAAAGGATCAATTCTATTGCAGGAAAGTTGTGAAACAACAAATTTCACGATAACAAACGACGTGAAGTCGGTATATCCGCCGACCGAACGATGACGACCCAGACTGATTGGCCAATACCGTCGCTTCGCCTTTGCCATCGAATCCTGATGCCTGAGGTTACACTGCGATGACTTTGTCCAAGTAACTGCTCATTGGAAAATGCTGCGAAATTACTTTGGTATTCTCTGTCATTCTAGAACAGAATATAGAATATCACTGAACACAGGGAATAACATCCGGAAAACTTTGAGTGAAACCAAAAACCTCATCAGCCTAGTGTTTTGAATATTTTTTACTTTCACAGGATATTGGCAAAGATAATGTCTGAGGAATCCTTTACAAGATGGTTCAATAAAGAGATGACGTGAAACAAAGGCGTTATTTAACTGCAAACCTTAATAATTAAATATGACTTGCAGTTATTAAGATTTGACCTTAATAATTGCTTCTCTGGGCTAAGCTACACTTGCAGGGGAAAAAAATAAATAAATAAATAAAATATATATATATATATATAAATATATATATGTATATATATATATATATATATATATATATATATATATATATATATATATATATATATATAATAAAAAGAACAAATAATAGGACACTTACAGTATTTTGTGGACATGTGAAGGAAACACAGCTCGGTGATGGTAGCGGTAGCGGGAAGCAAGGATGATTCCGACGAGAGAAAGAGAAACCCCAATAATGGGAAATACATTAATTGCATATTAAAACTACGCCCGTGCTGTACAGTGCGGGTCGCAGTTGAGAAATGTAAAAAAAATGTTAAAATGAGTGGTCATGTATTTGTGTATTTGTATGTATAGGTATATCAGTATGTCTGGAGTATATTCTTCCGCACCAGTAATTTACCATGATCTTTTATATTCTTTCCTCAGGCCTCACCAACCACAAGTATCTTATTATCTCTTATATTGTCCAATACTTATCTTATTGTCATCGTGGTTGTAGAAACTTGAAAACACTGGACGGAGAATTCCGGGGTGAAAAACAAACAAAAATACTGAGCAGGACGTTTTATTCCTGTCAGCGCCGGAGCCTCGCTCACCCTCCGCGCTGACCTCTCACCTGGCCGCCGTTTTTTTTTTTTTTTTTTTTTTTTTTTTTTTTTTTTTTTTTTTTGCGGGCCACCTGAGCAGCGGTACTGGTGGTTTCACGAGCCTGAGGGGGTTGTCAGGGTGTCCTCTGGTACTTTACTATTTATAAGTGATGTGGTTGTAATTGGTATAGTGTTTTTTAATTGTCGATTCACTACACGCGGTCTTTTGGGTGAAATCACTTCATCTTCCTGTTAATGGCCTTCTGCATCATTCTTCCCTCGTTTAAATTGATCTTAATCCTCATCTTGGCTGCCTTAATAAAGAGAAAAAAAGAAGAGGATAAAAAGCAAACTTGTCTGCCAGATATAAAATTTATTATGAAATAACGTTATCTGATGCGACGTTTAAGAAGGTGCCACTGTGTGTGGATATCGACTGAGCCATCATGCGACAGAAATAATTGAGCTGCTACTTAAGCGGTCAGGTGTCGCGGTCACATCCAGGAAACTGCATGTTAGCAATGCCAATGGTGAGTACAATGTTAGTTAATTCAGCAACATGGATTTGCATAAATTACAGTTGCTTTCACTCGCCTCTTCGGTTTCCCTGACAACGATGAACTATTCGATGTGTGCGGGAGTTTGTTTCTATAAGTCTGGAATTACTTCTTGTTATGCTGGTTATTTCATATTTTTGTGTTAATTGTTAAGCTTCCAGTAGTAGGAATATAGGTTAAAGTTCCGGAAGGCCTTTATAGATTTTCATGATTTGAACTGAGCTTTCTGTAACTTTTAGAGAAGGTCTTGGGAAAAAAGAGAGGTGTCTTTTGCGTACCGCTGTGTCGCTATTTCTCCTCGCTTTATTCATCCATTAACATTTTCCTTGCATTTAGAAAACTTATCAGCACCCATTTCTTCTGCTTGCTTGCAAAATGTACAAGAATTGTATTTGCATGGACCAACAAAAGACATTTAATAGATATAAAGGGGAACTTGGCATTAGAATGGAACAGAACAAGCGATAACATAGACAATCAATGAGAAAGAACAAGCAGATTAAATAGAAAAAAAAAATAAAAAAGAACCAAGGGTTTCTTCAGGAAGTCACAGGTCGTATTCGGGTTCTCAAGTATTGATGTGGAAGTTTAGTGCACCTTGTAATTTTGTTTGAAGTTTAAAGAAGTCTGCCTTTCTTTATATATATATTTTTTCTTTTTATTAGATTTGGTTTATCCTGTAATAATATTATCTGTGAATATGGCTTTAGATTTAACAAATAATTTATCGTTGTGTAGATTATGAATACAAAGAGAGAAAAAGTATAATAAGCAAAATTCACTCATTTTTTGGTTCCTTTTCTCATAACACCGAAGATGTAATTGTCTTGAAACAGTGAGAGAATTATGTTTAAATTATCATTAAATTAGTTGGAAACGAATTAAAACTACATAGAAAGGAAGGTTATTCAACGAGTTATAGCATGTGTATCTTACAGCCATCTTTACTCCTTGATTCCCGAATGGGGGGGGGGGGGTGAGCTAGATACAGGGGGGGTATGGAATATTCTGCAAAGGTTTAAAATGTTGCGAGCAAACAAACTCTCTCTCTCTCTCTCTCTCTCTGTCTGTATGTCTGTCTGTCTCTCTCTCTCTCTCGCACACACACACACACACAGACACACACACACATACACACACACACACACACACTCACTCACTCACAAAGGTAAAAAGTGCTATAATTTTCGTACGTAGTCAGTCAACACTCATTAATAATTCATAAATGATACAATGAAAATTGATTGAAGTTCAAAGCAATTATCAACCGTGTGTTAGAAATATTATTAAAGTCAATGAAAACACCTTTTATTTTTTTAGTTATATGCCCAGAAACCGCATCCCATTTCCCATTAAATAATCAAGAGCATTATTACTGATATATATTTATTCATTTATTATCATTCATTTTCAAAATCAACACAAGGAGAGCACATTTAGTAAAGTCAGAACCCACATTCAGGCAGGAATAACAGAGCAAGGAGAGAGATTACAGCTGCTGTTGCTTGCACGTGGACTTCTCCGTGGCCTTGTCCTGGAGCCTAACTATTATATGTTTATTAGCAATCCCTGCAAATGCAATCATGATACTCTCTCGATAAGCGAACGGAAGGAATAATTCCACAGTATTTCCCAACAAGCAGTATGTCATGTTATATTTCCAGGCATCGCATTAGCAGACAGGGCGATCTGTCGGTTGGTGAAGATAACGACTTCGCTTTTGCTAGTGTGGGAATAACAGTCTGTTGCCATGTCACTATTTTATTGCTTTTTGATTGATTTGATTTGCAACTTTCCTCTTTAATTACATGCAGTCATCTACTTTCTGAGTTGAGCATCGAGAGTCAAAATGCAAAACTGAATTCATTGTGAGTTCTATAACAATGGCATATCCCCTACTTGGTAGAAATTAATAATTCAATTAAATTGTGATAACACGGTCCGTCAAACGGTGTTGCCACCGCGAGTTCTTCGTTTGTAACTGATTTGCTGCGATCGTCTGAATGTTTTATTGCTGGCATTGCACAGTCGGTTTCTCTGCCTCTGCTGCCTTTGCAAGGAGCAGCATCGGAGGGAATGGGAGCTAAGAGAGAGAATTAGACAAGCTTGTTTAGATAATAATAAAACATGTAGCTGTGTCTGAACTTCTCACGGCAATACAGAACACAGGTACATCTCATAAACAAACATTAAACGCAGTGCACAACGAGCAGGAAGAACTAAAGAAGACCGCGCAAGCCAAAGTTCCCCTTTTTATCCGTTGCGGTCGTGTTGACAGCAGCCTGCGCACACCACTCCAGCCTAGGCTGCGCCACGTCCTGACTGGTCACCAGCAGGCATATGATTTAACCCACTAACAGGTCAGCAGCAGACACATTATTTGATTAAGTACCAGGATTTGTCGTCCTGGTACAGTACCAGTCGACAGCAGCAGTCAGCAAAGAGACTCGGATGTGCAATTCATGTTAAGATATGCAGGAGGGAGCCAGGTTCACATTGCATAATAGAGTACAGTCATGACTAACAAAAATAAATCAAACCGTAAAACGCGAAACATGACATAGTAAAGATCACATAGTTTAATATCCTCTTTCTCTTCCCTGCGTGCATTCTCGCATACTGCTTACATGAAGTAACCCGCACCCAGACCACCAGCAAGATTGGCCAAGGTACACCCAGCAGCCACGTGCTGGTTCGACGACAGGCATATAATTTGCCTCACTACCAGATTGGACGACAGCAGACCTTAATTATACTCAACAAAAGGCTTCAATTGGCTGATGGCAGCAACATGACAGCGGACATCTCGCGGCTTAAAGATTAGAAAAGCAAAGTAGACTTCTCTGGTTCCCCAATCCCTGGTATAATTTCTTCAGTCCAACTTACTGGCACGAGGGATAAGCAGAAGGATTGGTAGGGAGAAATACAGAAGGTTAATGGTGGAGAGATGGTGATGTCTACAGGAGAAGATGGAGATAAGAGGGAGATGGAAGGGTGATGAGGGAGCATAGGAGAAAAAGAAATTAAAGAGATAGGAATGTAGTGAGAGGTAGAGAGAGATAAAAGTATAAGAAGACATACAGAAATGGAGGGGTAGATGTATACAAGAAAAAAATAAAGGGAAGTAAGAGAGGGAAGGGAAGAGATAGGCTATTAAAAACATTAATCACAGGGAGAGAAACAGATCATACGCGTATACAATGTTTCATTATGGACAACATAAAAAGCTAACGTTAACTACTCTCATTATGTCCGTAATGGATCATGACATTTCAGTAGCATATGAAAATATACACCAAGTCGGGCAAAGCAACACATAAAGGCCATTCTGTTAATTTTGTTCAGTGACTGTTATATAATTCTAAAGGAATCACGTAAGTTTCAAGAATGTTTTATTATCATATGCAATGTTTGTTGATACTGGAGGATTATGATATATTTATTCACTGATTCACTTTCAACTTGCGATGTTTTCGCTACTCCATCTCAACCTTTTAATTGCAACATAATTTTGTTCTCAATTATTGCGAAATGCAACAAATCTTTTCTGCACATGGAATAAAACGGTAAAATGATTCAGATGAGCAATACTGCCACCAGTAAAAAGAGTTCAAGCAAATCACTGACACATAAGTATAACAGAAGCTTTTCATCGGCTGCTGTAAGATCTCTTTTTAGCATTGTTGCGCTGCAGGGTTGCAGCGAGAAAGAAAGAAAATAAACAAAAAATGAAAGAGTATGAGACAGCGATTAAGCGAAGGTTCTGTTGTTGCAACATTTATAGAATTAATATTTCCATTTACTTTTGGCTTTTCTTTTTGAGGTATTTACAAATACCAGAGTGAAGCAGCAAACATTTTTGATTTAGCAAAAGTGTAAATGATAAGTAATAAATCAATAATTTAATGCTCTTCCCAAGAAAATGTGAGTGCCTTTCATTCTCATCTTTGTGATTTTATACGAACTATTGACAGCCCCAGTGCAAATGCTTTAAAACAAAAAAATGATCAACACGAAAGAAATGAAATAATAACAGTATTTGCACCATTGCACTTGTGACATGTACTTTGCATTTTCAGAATATAAAAAAAGAAAGAAAGAAAGAAAGAAAGAAAAAAAAAAACATCAGTCAGTATGACTCTTATCTCCTCCAATGTTTTGGTCAATCGTGCTGCCCTCTGACGGCTTACATAGTCACTCAACAATATATGATCGACATGCGCACATGATATCATTCACAATTTCCAGGAACACAATCTAATGGTAATTTTCCATATTACCTTCGCCACACCGATATCGACGATTTTGGTATCGTTGGATTCCTCTCACTGTCCACAATCCAAATATGTAGGTTTTATTGCGCACTATATCGGGCACTATATCGGGGGCGACGATGTCGGAGCAGCGGACGTAATATGGTAATTTTGACGATATTGGTATCGTTGGATTCCTCTCACTCTGTTCAATCCAAATATGTAGGTTTTATTACGCGAAAACTCCTTGTTAGCGGCAAACTTGGGCACTATATCGGGGCGACGATGTCGGAGCGGCGGCCGGAGCGGCGGACGTAATGTAGAAAATTTCCCTATAATATAACCCACAGTGAAAATATCCATGGTTATTCACATGACTTTCCATTGCAGGGGGCTGCGCCGCCTGCGACCCCCCTAGGGGGGGATCGACGAGAATTGTGTAACGCTCTTGCCTGCCGGGAATACGTGGTGGAGGTTTTGTTTCCTCCGGGGGGGGGGGGGGGGGGGGGGGCCCCCCCCGGGGGGTTCGCAATGGAAAGTCATAGGAATAACCATGGTTATTTTCACTGTGGGTTATATTATTAGTGTTATTTAACCTCGATTTTCTCTAGAACCTTCCATGCCCTCCCTTGCAATCGGGGCCAAGTTTCTCGCTAACGGGGGGTTTCCGCGCAATAATACCTACATATTTGGAATGTGGACAGTGAGAGGAATCCTACGATACCAAAATCGTCGATATCGGTGTGGTGAAGGTAATATGGAAAATTACCCAATCTATTAAAGATATATTTATATACAGTTTTACTACACTATCATATAGTATATATCTTTCTTGTTCTCATTATAATTTATTTTCTTCCAGTAGATTTTTCCATAATGTCCTGCTTATTTTTTTATTTTTTGTATTTTTTGTGCATGCAGTTGCGCGTTAGATACTATTAATCACAATTAATTGATACAGAAATCGTGAAATTCATCCTAATAATGTATGTGAAGGTCAAAGTGCAGGTCGGGTGTCAAATCCAAAGAGAGAGAGAGAGAGGGGGGGGGGAATTCTAAAGCTGTGCAAAGAATTTCCACCAAAGTTCCCCCTTTACCAATTACTCTGACAGATATATCTAAGGCCACGCAGTCTTGGCATATGCTGGCTAATCATTCAGCGATGTGATCGTTAGTGAAAATAACGAATTATGAAACCCTTTTTTTGTTACAGCTGAGGAATGTGGATCCTACTGATGTGTCTCGATTGTGCCTCGTTTTATTTATTTATTTATTTATTTATTTATTATTATTATTATTATTATTATTATTATTATTATTATTATTATTATTATTATCATTTTTTGAAATGGAAAAGTACTTGTGGATATGACGGTTTCGTGTTTCTTTCAAATATTCAAAGGCAATACAAATGTCAGTCACAATAATGAAGACGACTGACATGATGTCACAGGTA
>NC_091584.1:8769828-8779828 GCF_042767895.1 Penaeus vannamei | reverse complement strand
GTGCATAGTCATAGAATATATGGGTTGACATGCCCTGGATGCCAGCATCTCCATTTAGGCCAGCTCGGCCGTCAATACTGATGAGAGCCGCATACACCTGCAGACCTTGGCTCTGTTTCCCAATTTGTTCCCATGTAACAGCCTGAACGTGTCGGGTGAAACATTTATCAGATCTTAATGGCACTGTAAGCTTATAACCTGGATTGCATCGCCATGTGAAGAGGACTGAACTGTATGCTCTATATTGCCTCCACAATGCATACATCTCACGTATGCAAGTATTTGCTTCAACATGGCAACGGATGTAGTCACCATGTTGGCATCTTCAATCACACGTGATGTCATTTTGACATCAGAAAAAAGTGTTCTATGCAGTTCAGCATGAACACTTCTGGGGTTAGCAGGAAGGCCAGAGCCAGGCGCTTGCTGTAAGGCAGACCGGATGTGGTCAAAGCCTGTAGTACGTCATCGCTGTCCAAACTATCCCAAGGGTAAAATGGACCGTGGGACTGCCTGGATGTTGAAAGTGGTTCTGAAGAACCAACATCCCGTGACGTGCTCGGTATCGGTTGCATGGCCATTGGATGCTGGGTATCTGAAGCATAAGAATTCGTAGTCTCCCATTGATTTCTAATACAACTTTGCAAATGGGCTCGCCTTTATCCTATACCCCGCCAATTTATGCTTTCTAGGCATGCTGGCAATACAGACTAACAGTGGAGACATGTGCCTTGCTTTACAGACAGCGTGGTGCCTTCTGGCGCCACGCTGTCTATAGCTGTTTATTGCAGGGAAAACTGCAAACAGGCTTGTGTCTCAGTTATCCTCAATTCGGCAATGTCCCATTCCTAATACTCCAACTTATTTTTTTGTTCACTATCATTGTAAATTTTATTATCAATTCTGATTCCTTTTGGTATGATTTAAAACATTCTTTTGACATACATGAACTTATTTTCATATTCAGGGTCATTATAGAGATTGTAGAAATAGATGGGGGAAGTGAGAACGAGAGGGGCACGGCTGGGAGGAGCTAATCACACTTATACGGAGCCTCTCCCCAATGCATTCTTTATTTTTTTAAAATTACATGTTTGATATAGGGTACACATACTAACCAATGACAGTACTATCGTATATCACCACGAGGTCTCGATATAAGAAGTATTTTGTGTGCAAATGTCCTCAAACAGATCTGTGGATACTTAATATTTCTTTCTTTTATCTTTATGTTCCATCATAAATTACTATCGTTCAAATGTATTGATCTGTGGTATAAAATTACTCATTGGACATTTATGAATTGATATCTATATGCAATAGCTTTATCAAATGCCGTATGTATGTCCAGAACGAGTGTAAATACGAGAAGGTCCATCCGGCGCAAAGGGGTGAAAATTCCATGTCACTCTATGCTGCTTAAGCCCCCTGTTTCACCAAGACCTAGTCAGAGATGGAGTCTAATATTAATAACCGAAGGGTGGTTTCCTCACACATGTAACATTAACTAAATCTGATGGAATGACAATAGAACATCTTCACTAATGAAGTCGTCAGTACCATACCCAATATCAGCAACACCATGTGGTCGGTGTAATCCTCAAACTGCGCGCTTCCTTCACGAGGAGAGCCTACAAAATAATAAGTTTAATCTGAATCATTAAAATAACTATCAAAGCTACCATCAATAAATTCAAAATCAGAACTATTAAAATCATCACTACGATAAAATTCATTATCAAAATTATCCATACTACTAAAACAATTAAGACAATTACCCAGCCGACTAACTATCAGAATTATCAATGTTCAGATTCGTGTGAGATTCGAAAATCTGATCCATTAACTCCAACTGTGCAATGGGTGACCCTTGTTGCAAAATGACAGGTTTGTTGCTGTCATTTACAACCCAGATCTGCACCCTCTCTCCGATCACCTTCACCAAACTACGAGGTATCAGAACCTGAGCAGTCATCCCAGTTGCCATAGCAGCAATTAATCGCAGGTATGATGTTTGACATGAATCCCAACACAGACTTCCCTGTCTATACGGTTACAAGTAGTTCAGGGCATCCTCACCCAGGACATAAATCGTCTCCTAGCACTGTCAGGCGAGATCTTTTTCAAACTTTTTGGCATGTCAGCGGGAGAGTAAGAGTGAGAAGTGGTTTATATTTCATCGTCACGGTCATGGCGAAAATTGTGATTCATGACAAGGGCAAGGGGTCAGGATGGAGGAACGGGGGAGGGGGGGGGAGTCGGAAACCTCACAATATGCATATACAAATGTAAACATGTACATATGCATATTATATACATACATATATATATATATATATATATATATATATATATATATATAAGCGTATACATCTATATACATAAACATGTGTATACACACACACACACACACACACACACACACACACACACACACACACACACACACATATATATATATATATATATATATATATATATATATATAACTATTATATATATTTTATATATATATATATAAAATATATATATATATATATATATGTATATATATATACGTATATATAGGCATATAGGCATGTGCATACATACATACATGCATAAATATATATATATATATATATATATATATATATATATATATATATATATATATATATATATATACGTATATATAGGCATATAGGCATGTGCATACATACATACATGCATAAATATATATATATATATATATATATATATATATATATATATATATATATATATATATATATATGTGTGTGTGTGTGTGTGTGTGTGTGTGTGTGTGTGTGTGTGTGTGTGTGTGTGTGTGCGTGTGTGTGTGTGTGTGTGTGTGTACACATGCATATAAATGCACGCACACATATATTTCCACATGCATATAAATGTATACATATATATACACAAATATGTATTTACACACACACACACACACACACACACACACACATATGTATGTATGTATTATTATTATAGTAAACTATATAAAGAGCCACACTGAATCCAAAGATGTCAGTGCCGGTCAAGATAAAGCCAAGAAAGAATGAGAGAATAGAAAGTGAGTTATTTACGTAAGAAAAACATATTAGCTGATCTTTTAAAATAATCAAGTCGAAGAAGTTGCAATTTCTGAAGGCAATCTATTCCAAAGTCTAGAAATAGCAGTATAAAAAATCTAAAAAACTGACTTGCAGAAGATTGACTTGCATCAAATGTCATTGAACTTTTGATAATTCTTGCAGGTTGATAAAATTCAGGTAAAAACTTTAATGGAATTAAAATAACGATCAAGCAGTCTAAAGTATGAATCACCAGCAGATATCTACACTGGAGAACAATACTCAAAATGAGGCAGAATGAAAGAAAAGCAGCATCTACGAGCAATGTTATCTTCATAGATTTGCTTGAACTTGTGAACGATGCCTAATGAAATTGCCCGGGCCATATTCCCGATATGCAATTCAAATGTAAGCTTTGAATCAAAGGTTACCCCTAAGAGCTTCAGGTTATCCACTGAAGTTATTAAGACTCCATTAAGCACTAGACTTGGATGCTGAGGCAACTGCGTTCGAGACCAACTCACAATCATTTCTTTAGACTTAGTAGGATTTAATTTCATGCCCCCCCCCCCCCGAGAGCACCACGATTGAATCATCATCAGGTCTACAGTCAGATAGGAGTAACATTAGCAAAACGCTAACACAGAAAATGACCCTTTGCGAACTAAAAGGCGTAAGATTACGGCTAATTTAGGAACTAATTGGCCATTTAGCCTTTTTAAAATCAAAGGAAACAAGCCGTTAGGGTCTACTCCACCTTATTCATCTAATTCTGATTACAGATGCTTGATATCAGAGGACCTGAAAGCAAAGGAATCAAAGATGGCAATGGGTGACATGAAAGAGGAAGTTCAATATCTTCTAAACTTTGTTTTGAGATAAAACAATCTGCTAACAAGGTAGCTTTCTCAAACGGATTATATGGAACAGTACCATCAGGTAAATATATATATATATATATATATATATATATATATATATATATATATATATATATACATATATATATACATACATATATATATACATACATTATATATATATATATATATATATATATATATATACATACATTATATATATATATATATATATATATATATATATATATATATATATATATATATATATATATATATGCACATATATATGTGCATGACCATGTCATGGCAAAATTGGCTTGTGACGTGATCTTGCCGTCATAGAGAAATTGGCTGAGGGACGGAGTAAAGGGAAACTGTCATCATGGAAAAATTGGGCTGAGGTCCGGAACAAAGAAAATATCCCACCCTGAAAGAATAGGGTTGTGGGCCAGAGCAAAGGAAACAATGCATCAGAGAAAATTGGGCTGAGGGCCTTGGTGATGGGAACTTACCGTCCTGAGGATTTAGACAATGTGCAGGTAGCGAAGCACCTTGAGCATAATTACTAATGTATTCAATAATTAAACACAACAATTTGAGAATCAGAACAAATGCTATACTTACATTGGCAGTTACAATATGTGTGGAGAAGGTGGGGTAGATGTTGACGGTATTATTACTAAAGGAAATGGTGTCGGACAATTTTCATTTTGACTGGTAGCCTCCTGAAGATCCACTTGGACTTGTCTGAGTTTTCCTTAACCGTTTGAGGAAGTACCTTAACCGCACTTGATCTGAAAGTTTTAAAGCACATAAAAATTGGAATTCTCATTATTTTTTCAGCCTAAAACAAATTTATTTTATGGCAAAATACTCTGTAATGGTCATTCGTAAGATCAGCATCTAACTTTCATGTTATTTTGCATATGCACACATTAATTTTGCTATCAATATTCATTCCCTAAATTTTCTAGGGGGACATGGAGCAATATAAAAAAATTGACGTTGAATTAAACAGTATTTTATCTGACCTACAGCACATCATATAATCATCTCTCACATGTTAATAAGTTGGTATCATTCTAAAAAGTCTTCTTGTGTTATAATTATGGACAATAAAACACTATTCATAACTAACAATACTGGATCTGAAACAATGAACAAGGCCATGGAGATTATTATATACTGGGCGGGCCATTGGAAAAAATGTTGAGAACCACTGCTCCAAACAATGCAGAAGACACACCAAGACAAGAAGTACACCGGACTGTCAGTCCTTGAATTGAAAAACGAGATGCTATCCTACAAAGTTTTAGTAATTCTAATATTGTAAATGATTCAGATAAATGGGTGATTCCAAAATAGTTTCGTTAATAAACTAATATCCAAATAAGCTCTCCTATATTTCACAACATATAAACATGGTCTCACTGTAGTAGGCTATACCTTCACAAATTTATCAGGGTCTTAATAAGTATACATACATATATATATATATATATATATATATATATATATATATATATATATATATATATATATATATATATATATAACACATATATATAACACTAGTTTTCCGAGGTAATAAAGTAACTTTGGATTTAATAAATGACACAAAAAAGAAACTTACCTGCATTAACGTTTGTCAATTTTCGGAAATGCTGTCCGAATAACAAAGTTATGCTGTTGTATTCCTTCCTCTTCGAGCCTTTTTTCAGACATGCTGTATCTCTATGGTCCCAAAGACATCGATGCTGCCGTAAGTTTTCAATTAGAAATCCTTCCGAGAGACATGACCAGGCGCGTGTAGCTGTTATTACTGAATACAAGATAATTTTGCTAATCTGTTTATATTATTTTTTGAATCGTTTAATATTTTACATTGATATTGGCATTACTATAACGATTATCTATTATAGCTTATGATTTTAACTTTAAAGAGCCAACGGAAAATTTGCAAGAGAAAACGATAATTATCGTTTGACTGGAAATTATCGCATTTGGCCAAAATGCCAGCGGTAGCGAGAAGAAAAAAAAAACACGTAAACGTGAAAGAACTACGGAAATAGTGCTAGTCTGACACCCCCTTAAGTGAGAGAGAGAGAGAGAGAGAGAGAGAGAGAGAGAGAGAGAGAGAGAGAGAGAGAGAGAGAGAGAGAGAGAGAGAGAGAGAGAGAGAGAGAGAGAGAGAGAGTGAGAGAGAGAGAGAGAGAATGTATGAAAATTTATATCTAACGGATATATTGATAATTTGTATAGGAATCTGTATAGGAATTACTTGAATTAACCACGGGTCTATTTCGTTCTGCAACCATCGTTTCTCTCACTCGGATATTCACACATGAACCCATGACTCTTATTCTAGGTCTGTTTTCCATGAATTATTTTCAGTAGCAGTTCAAGCATTTTATTATCTTGATATGTTTATTTCCTTTTGTTACTATTTTGTTGTTGTTTTCAGAGCTTACACTATTTTCTCGCTTTAGTTTTATAATGGCTCGTTTGTTCATTAAGAAGAAGAAGAAGAAGAAAAAAAAAAAAAAAAACACGGCGTTTATAAATGTGCAATTAAATGCTTTCTCTATCTCTTATTTATATATAATTTTTCTCTCTTCTTTTCTCTTTCCTCTTCCTCCTCTCCTTCTTTATTTATTAAACGCTTCTCTCTCTCTCTCTCTTTCTTCCTCTCCCTATTTATTTATTTATTTTCCCACTCTCTTTTTTCGTTTTGCATTTTTCTCTCAATGTTGCTTCCTTTCTCAGTCTATGATTCTCTTTTTCTCCTACCCCGTCTCCTCCTTTGTTATCTTACCTTCCTTCCGTTTCCATCTTTTTCGACCGGAAACGAAATCGAGGCCGATAAGAACTTAGTTCGTCTTTCCACTTCCTTTCTTGCAGACATGGACATAATCAGAGACACGTGACTACCCTGAAGAATCCACAAACAAGCAAACATTCTAAGACTCTGAGAAGCAGACACCCAAGACACAGACATGCATTTCAGACACAAACATGCAGGTACTCCAGACACCATCAGGCACAGACAGACACACCAACACAGACACACAGTCATCCTATGGTACAGGCATGCAGGCAGACATGCAGAAACAAAAACGAGTCGACAATATTGACAGAGATCACATGCAGTCCTGCAGATAGTCTTGGTGAAAGGAATACATAATTAATGATATATACTAGTATGCATCAATACCCAAGATAAACTGTTTATTTTTTTTACACTTTGCCACACGCAGGAAATTGAATATAAACATGACAAATAAATACATAGGTAACCATATGCATACCTACACACACGCTCAATTAATCTACCAAATTAAAAGATAAAATAAAGGTTCAAATCCCGTGCAGACTTTACCCCCCCCACACAATATATATATATATATATATATATATATATATATATATATATATATATATATATATATGTATGTATGTATGTATGTATGCATGTATATATATATATATATATATATATATATATATATATATATATATATATATATACATACATATACAGCAAAAGGAACCAGAATATAGCTCATGTTATATTAAAACTCCTTACATTAGCAGTTTCATAATAAATGCTAAACATATATGATTTACGAAATCTGTAAAACTTTCCTCCAGACTTTTATATTATATCTTAATCTATCTATTCATTCATCTATTTTTTTCTATGACTCCGAAGTTTGAAGTAGCTTTGCAAGGCCCGCTCAAATAACAGATGTCAGGGAAGATAGATAAACCGAGAGCTAGGGCGTGAGAGACAGCCAGGCATGAAAGAAAAATCAACATAAATTGCATGTCTATCACCAGCCTTTCAACATATACTCACAGTATTTTCCCCATTACCAATAACTGCCCAATTGCTCAGGCGTTCGGTCGTTTGATTGGTGACAATGTAATCTTGTGAACCAGTGGAAATTATCTTTAGTCTAAACCTAGGTCACGCTTTAGTTTATTATCGTCGTATAGGAAACTATAGAGGCATAGATACAAGGCAACAGAGATTATGAAATGTAAGCCCTAAACACGACACCGATATGTTGAGAAATATGAACCAGTATACATTGTTTGGTGATTTTAAAATGTTCTCCTTTTAAACAAACTTCTAACGTCTAACTTCCTCCTCTAATCACTTTCATGCTTTGGAACAGACTTGCTTCGATATATACTGATTTGACTCTGACTTCACGGCTCAACAGGGGCTCCCCTTCTGACGTGATCTGCCCACCGTGCAAAAGGCCAACATCTGGCGAATAAGCAGTGGAACAAAAATAATCCAAGTGAATTGTTGCAGCTTTTTCCACTTCCTTCATTAGCAGATGTCTTATTGCACATCTCAGAGATCTGGAATGATTCATAATTTGATTTTTTTTTTCTTACACTGTGATATTTATTGTTCATATTTACACGTATTAAAATTTCACGTAATTAAAGCTGGTGTTGCATTCCTCTCTAATGCATTAAGGTTAAAACAGTTTCTTTGTTTTCTTGCCGTTGTGCTCTTGATATCTAGAATTGTGTAGCTTAGAAAAACATGAGGAAATACGAAAAACGAAACGTGCTGAATTACAGCATTGAGATGAACAATGACAAACACAAAAGAAATAGAGAGAAAAAGAAAATGCGAAACACAGGCGAAAGGTCAAGGCTTCAAGTCAAGAGCCGGAGGTGTTTTCTTCACAGAGTTGCACATCACCGCTTTCATCTTTACTAAAGTGACGTGTTTGGCAGACAGACTGACTGGTTAGAGGAAACAGATAATAAAGATAGACATAACGATGTACAGAGAGGGATAACAGTTCTCATAACGATGTACAGAGAGGGATAACAGTTCTCATAACGATGTACAGAGAGGGATAACAGTTCTTTCTAAATGTTATAAAAGAAAAGAAGTAAAAACAAGAAGAGATCCTGGCACCTGAGACGAAGAAATAAGTTCCCATCACACAGTCGACGGAACGCTCTCCCTGGCTCTCGCCCAGGAGGAAAACAGGAAGTGGGAGAAGAAAGAGAGGAGGAAAAGAGAGGATCTATGAACCACATGGGGGGGGGGGTCCCATGCACAGAACCGCGGCTTAAAGCGATGACGATATCCTTGAGTGATAACTGGGGTATTGAATAAAATTATACACAATATACACAAAAATATGTATATTTATGTACATATATATGTGAATATATATGTATGTATATATATACATATATATATGAATATATATGTATGTATATATATACATATATATGTGAATATATATGTATGTATATATATACATATATATGTATTCATTTATATATACATATATATACATATACACAATATGTATATATATTATATATATATAATATATATATATATATATATATATATATATATATATAATACACACACACACACACACACACACACACACACACACACACACACACACACACACACACACACACACACACACACATATATATATATGTATATATATACATGTATATATATATATGTATATATATACATATATATATATATATACATATATATATATATATATATATATATATATATATATATATATATATTGTGTAGATGTATATATATGTATATATAAATGAATACATATATATGTATATATATACATACATACATATATATATATATATATATATATATATATATATATATATATATATATATATATATATATATATATATATGTACATAAATATACATATTTTTGTGTATATATATATACACATATATATGTATGTATATATACACAGATACATTTAGTG
Source organism: Penaeus vannamei (assembly GCF_042767895.1). Classification (NCBI taxonomy): domain Eukaryota; kingdom Metazoa; phylum Arthropoda; class Malacostraca; order Decapoda; family Penaeidae; genus Penaeus; species Penaeus vannamei. The sequence continues at coordinate 8,770,071 of NC_091584.1, read as the reverse complement.
GTTGACCTTCTAGTCGGAAAGTGGAGGCGTATAGGGAACAGCTCATCTGGAAATGTCCACCAGACATTTCGGGTGTGGAGTTTGTCATCCATTATCAAACATTAGCTAAAATAACAACTCAATATATAAATAAGAAGGTTCAAAAACATCATTATTGGATTATTACTATTGAATGAAATAGTATAACAACAGGGTGAAGTAAGATATATAAAGTTGGAATATAAAATATACAGATAATGACGA